>NC_086449.1:570339347-570501847 GCF_028390025.1 Pseudophryne corroboree | reverse complement strand
TATAACCCCGCCTCCCTGCACAGGAGCTCAGTTTTTAGTTAACCAGTCCAATGCAGTAGCAGGAAGAGAGACGACAACGGTTAGTAGCCACATACACCACACTCTCATGACAGGAGAAGTGTCAGCGGCTAATGCCATACCAACCCAAAGAAGCTAAGTGCGTCAGGGTGGGCGCCTTGGGGAGCCCAGTGTTCCTCGCAGAAAGAGTTTTAACAAAGGTAAGTTCTTACGGGTACACTGGGCTCCACAAGGATAGATATAGGGGATGTCCTAAAGCAGTTCCTTATGGGAGGGAACACACTGTAGCGGGCACAAGGACCCTGCGTCCAGAGGAAGCATCCTAGGAAGCGGCAGTATCGAAGGCATAGAACCTTATGAACATGTTCCGCCTTGCACAATTGTTCAAGGGTCGCACCACGGCGGGCCGCCCAAGAAGGTCCAACAGACAGTAGAATGGGCTGTAATGTGAGCAGGAGCTGACAGACCAGCCTTCACATAAGCATGTGCAATCACCTTTCTAATCCATCTGGCCAAAGTTCGCTTGTGAGCAGGCCAACCCCATTTGTGAAATCCAAACAGCACAAAGAGAATCAGATTTCCTAATAGAAGCAGTTCTCTTCACATAGATACGGAGAGCCCGTACCACATCCAAAGACCGCTCTTTGGGAGACAGATCAGGAGAAACTAGTGCCTGAACCACAATCTCCTGGTTAAGATGGAACAAAGAAACCACCTTAGGTAAATATCCGGGACGAGTCCCAAGAACCGCCCGGTCACGGTGAAATATCAGATATGGGGAACTACAGGACAAGGCCCCCAAATCAGACACTCTTCTAGCTGAAGCAATAGCCAGCAGAAACACCACCTTAAGGGAAAGCCACTTAAGATCAGCTGAACCAAGAGGTTCAAACGGAGACTCTTGTAACGCCTCCAAAACCACCAACAAGTCCCAAGTAACCACAGGCGGGACATAGGGAGGTTGGATACGCAACACACCCTGAGTAAAGGTATGCACATCAGGTAAGGTCGCAATTTTTCTCTGAAACCACACCGACAAGGCAGATATTTGAACTTTGAGGGAGGTCAGACGCAGGCCTAAGTCCAGGCCCTGCTGAAGAAAAGCCAACAACTTGGCTATACTAAACTTGGAAGCGTCATAATCGTTAGATGCGCACCAAACAAAGTAAGAATGCCAGACCCTATAGTAAATCCGAGCCAAAGCCGGTTTCCGGGCCCGCAACATAGTTTGAATGACCGCCTCAGAAAACCCTTTAGCCCTTAAGACGGAAGCTTCAAGAGCCACGCCGTCAAAGACAGCCAGGCTAGGTCCTGGTAGACACAGTGGTCCTGAACGAGGAGGTCTGGGCGTTGTGGAAGTAGGATTGGACGCTCTGACGACAGGCCTTGCAGGTCTGAGAACCAGTGCCGTCTGGGCCACGCTGGAGCTATGAGAAGCAGATTTCCTTTTTCTTGCTTGAACTTCCGAATTACCCTGGGCAGAAGTGACACCGGAGGGAACACGTACGGCAGCCGAAACCGCCACGGCACCGCCAGCGCATCCACGAATGCTGCTCGAGGATCCCTTGTCCTTGCTCCGAAGACCGGAACCTTGTGATTGTGTCGAGACGCCATCAGATCTACGTCTGGAAGGCCCCACTTTTCCACTAGCAGTTGAAACACTTCTGGATGCAGGCCCCACTCGCCGGCATGTACGTCCTGACGACAGAGTCTGCTTCCCAATTCAGGACTCCCGGAATGAATATTGCCGATATGGCCGGTAGATGGCGTTCCGCCCAATGTAGAATCCGTGAGACTTCCTTCATTGCCAAACGGCTTCGATTGCCACCTTGATTTATGTAAGCCACTGTGGTGGAGTTGTCCGACTGTACTTGAACAGGATGATTCTGAATTAAATGCTGGGCCAGGTTCAATGCATTGAAGACCGCCCGCAATTCCAGAATGTTGATCGAGAAGAGAGATTCCTCCTTGGTCCACCGACCCTGAAGGGAGTGTTGCTCCAGCACCGCGCCCCAACCTCTTAGACTGGCATCTGTCGTCAACAGGACCCAGTTGGATATCCAGAAGGGAAGGCCCCTGCACAATTGTCGGTCCTGGAGCCACCAGAGCAGCGACAGACCTGATCCGGTGAGGCAGGCCATCCCACTTGGCTAGAATCAGCCTCTGGAGGGGGCGAGAATGGAATTGAGCATACTCCACCATGTCGAATGCGGATACCATGAGGCCCAGCACCTGCATCGCCGAATGTATCTACACTTGCGGACGAGAAAGGAAGCAACGAATCCTGTCCTGAAGCTACAGGACTTTCTCCTGAGACAAGAACAACCTCTGGTTGTGAGTGTCCAATAGCGCTCCCAGGTGCACCATGCTCTGAGCAGGAACCAGGGAGGATTTTTTCCAGTTGATGAGCCACCCGTGGGCTTGTAGAAACCGGACAGTCATATCCAGATGACGTAGGAGAAGTTCTGGGGAATTTGCCAGGATTAACAAGTCGTCCAGATAGGGCAGTATCCTGACCCCTTGACGGCGGAGTACCACCGTCATCACCGCCATAACTTTGGTGAAGACTCGCGGAGCCGTAGTTAAACCAAAAGGTAACGCCCGAAACTGGTAATGGAGGTTGCCAATTGCAAACCTTAGGTATTGCTGATGTGACGCTGCTATAGGAATATGCAGGTAAGCATCCTGTATGTCCAGGGAGACCATGTAGTCCCCAGGTTCCAAGGCCAGAACTATAGAGCGAAGGGTTTCCATACGGAACTTGGAAACCTTCACAAACCTGTTCAATGCCTTGAGGTTGAGAATGGGCCGGGAGGACCCATTCGGTTTCGGGACTAGAAACAGCGGAGAATAGTACCCCTGGCCCCTCTGCGCAAGAGGCACCTGTACTACGACTCCTGTATCCAGGAGGGTCTGTACCACCGAATGTAAAGTGTTTGCCTTTGTCTGGTCCAACGGGACGTCTGTCCGGCAAAATCGATGAGGGGGTCGGTTTTTTAAGGCTATGGCGTAACCTCGAGTGACGACTTCCCGTACCCAGGCATCTGAAGTGGTCTTCAACCATTCCTGGGTATACCCTAGAAGCCGGCCCCCCACCCTGGGATCCCCCAGCGGGAGGCCCGCCCCGTCATGCGGCAGGCTTATCGGTCTTGGAAGCTGGCTGACGGGCCGCCCAGGCTCTTTTGGGCTTTGGCTTACCAGGTTTCGAAGTGCGGGCCTGCTTGTTGTACGCCCGACCTTTCGCTTTACCTGAAGGACGAAAGCAGGCGAAAGGAAGTACCTTTAGCCTTCGACACAGAAGGAGCGGTACTTGGCAGACAGGCAGTTTTGGCAGTAGCCAAGTCAGCCACAATCTTATTTAAGTCCTCCCCAAACAGGGGAGTACCTCCAGGGTTTTTCTAGAGTCCAGATCCACAAACCAGGATCTCAGCCACAATATCCGGCGAGCCAGGACTGATGTAGTAGAGGCCTTGGCTGCTAGGATACCAGCATCAGAAGCCGCCTCTTTAATATAGTCAGAAGCTGTGACAATATATTACAAGCATTGTCTAGCATGGTCAGAAGAGATTTCAGCTTCTAACTCCAAAGCCCATGCTTCAATAGCCTCTGCAGCCCATGTTGCTGCAATAGTGGGCCTTCGTGCAGCACCCGTGAGGGTGTAAATCGCTTTCAGACAACCCTCCACACGTTTATCCGTAGGCTCTTTTAGAGACGCGACGGTAGTGACAGGTAGAGCTGAGGAAACCACCATCCTAGCCACATGTGAGTCTACTGGAGGAGGCGTTTCACAATTTTTAGACAGCTCTGGCGCGAGGGGATAGCGAGCCAGCATCTTCTTTTGAGGCACAAACTTCTTACCCGGGTTTACCCAGGGTTCCTGACGTATATCCACTAGGTGGTCAGAGTGTGGTAAAATAAGAATTTACTCACCGGTAATTCTATTTCTCGTAGTCCGTAGTGGATGCTGGGAACTCCGTAAGGACCATGGGGAATAGACGGGCTCCGCAGGAGACTGGGCACTCTAAAAGAAAGATTAGGTACTATCTGGTGTGCACTGGCTCCTCCCTCTATGCCCCTCCTCCAGACCTCAGTTAAGGAAACTGTGCCCGGAAGAGCTGACACAACAAGGAAAGGATTTGGAATCCAGGGTAAGACTCATACCAGCCACACCAATCACACCGTACAACTTGTGATAACCATACCCAGTTAACAGTATGAACAACAACTGAGCCTCAGTAACAGATGGCTCATAACAATAACTCTTTAGTTAAGCAATAACTATATACATGTATTGCAGAGAGTCCGCACTTGGGACGGGCTCCCAGCATCCACTACGGACTACGAGAAATAGAATTACCGGTGAGTAAATTCTTATTTTCTCTGACGTCCTAGTGGATGCTGGGAACTCCGTAAGGACCATGGGGATTATACCAAAGCTCCCAAACGGGCGGGAGAGTGCGGATGACTCTGCAGCACCGCATGAGAAAACTCAAGGTCCTCCTCAGCCAGGGTATCAAACTTGTAGAACTTAGCAAACTTGTTTGACCCCGACCAAGTAGCAGCTTGGCAAAGCTGTAAAGCCGAGACCCCTCTGGCAGCCGCCCAAGAAGAGCCCACCTTCCTTGTGGAATGGGCTTTCACCATTTTGGATGCAGCAATCCAGCCGCAGAGTGAACCAGCTGAATCGTGCTGTAGATCCAGCGAGCAATAGTCTGCTTCGAAGCAGGAGCGCCAACCTTGTTGGCTGCATATAGAATAAACAGCGAGTCAGACTTTCTGACTCCCGCCTTTCTGGAAACATAAATTTTCAAAGCCCGGACTACGTCCAGCAACTTGGAATCCTCCAAGTCCCTAGTAGCCGCAGGCACCACAATAGGCTGGTTCAAATGAAACGATGATACCACCCTAGGAAGAAATTGGGGACAAATCCTCAATTCTGCCCTGTCCATATGGAAGATCAGATAAGGGTTTTTACATGACAAAACCGACAATACTGACACACGCCTAGCCGAAGCTAAGGCCAATAGCATGACCACTTTCCACGTGAGATATTTTAGCTCCATGGTCTTAAGTGGCTCAAACCAGTGGGATTTCAGGAAATCCAACACAACGTTAAGATCCCAAGGTGCCACCGGTGGCACAAAAAGAGGCTGAATATGCAGCACCCCCGGAACAACGTCTGAACTTCAGGCAGTGAAGCCAGTTCATTTTTAGAGAAAATGTACTGGGCCGAAATCTTGACCTTTATGGATCCTAATTTTAGGCCCATAGTCACTCCTGACTGTAGGAAGTGCAGGAATCGACCCCGCTGGAATTCCTCTGTAGGGCCTTCCCGGCCTCACACCAAGCAACCTATTTTCGCCATATACAGTGAAAAAATCTTGCTGTCACGTCTTTCCTAGCCTTTATCAGCGTAGGAATAACTGCAACCGGAATGCCCTTTTCCGCTAGGATCCGGCGTTCAACCGCCATGCCGTCAAATGCAGCCGCGGTAAATTTTTGGAACAGACAGGGCCCCTGTTGCAACATGTCCTGTCTGAGAGGCAGAAGCCCTGAGTCCTCTGAGAGCATTTCCTGCAGCTCCGGGTACCGAGTCCTTCTTGGCCAATTCGGAGCAAAGAATATGGTTTCCACTCCTCCTTTTATTACAATTCTCAGCCCTTGGGTATGAGAGGAAGAGGAGGGAATACAGAGACCGACTGGAACACCCACGGTGTTACTAGTGCGACCACAGCTATCACCTGAGGGTCCCTTGACCCGGCGTAAAACCTTTTTTAGCTTTTTATTGAGGTGGGACGCCATCTAATCCACCTTAGGCAGTTCCCATCAATTTGCAAACTGCGTGAAGACTTCCTGATGAAGTCCCCACTTTTCCGGGTGGAGGTCGTGCCTGCTGAGGAAGTCTGCTTCCCAGATGTCCACTCCCGGAACGAACACTGCTGACAGTGCGCTTACTTGATTCTCCGCCCAGCGAAGAATTCTGGTGGCTTCTACCCTCGCCACCCTGCTCCTTGTGCCGCCTTGGCGGTTTACATGAACCCCTGCGGTCTGACTGGATCAGAACCGGTTGGTCGCAAAGCAGGATCTCCGCTTGACTTAGGGCGTTGTATATGGCCCTTAGTTCCAGGATATTGATGTGAAGGCAAGTCAGTTGACTTGACCACAGACCTTGGAAATTTCTTCCCTGTGTAACTGCCCCCCACCCTTTGGAGGCTTGCATCTGTGGTCACCAGGATCCAGTCCTGAATGCAGAATCTGCGGCCCTCGAGAAGGTGAGCACTCTGCAGCCACCACAGGAGAGACACCCTGGCCCTGGGGGATAGGGTGATTAACCGATGCATCTGAAGAGGTGATCCGGACCACTTGTCCAGTAAGTCCCATTGGAAGGTCCTCGCATGGAACCTGCCTAAGGGGATGGCCTCGTATGATACCACCATCCTTCCCAGGACTCGAGTGCAGTGATGCACTGACACCTGTTTTGGTTTTAATAGATTCCTGACCAGTGTCATGAGCTCCTGAGCTCTCTCTATCGGGAGATAACCCTTTTCTGGTCTGTGTCTAGGATCGTGCCTAGGAGAGGCAGATGAGCTGTAGGAAACAACTGCGACTTTGGAATATACAGAATCCAGCCGTGTTGCCGTTACACTTCCAGAGAAAGTGATACGCTGTTCAGCAACTGCTCTTGATCTCGCTTTTATGAGATCGTCCAAGTACGTGATAATAGTGACACCTTGCTTCCGCAGGAGCACAATCATATCCGCCATTACCATGGTGAATATTCTCGGGGCCGTGGAGAGACCAAACGGCAACATCTGAAATTGGTAATGACAATCCCGTACCGCAATTCTGAGGTACGCCTAATGAGGTGGATAAATGGGGACCTGCAGGTATGCATCCCTTATGTCCCGATTCACAATAAAGTCTCCCCCTTTTTAGGCTTGCACTGACCGCTCTTAGCGATTCCATCTTGAACCTTCTCAGGTATATGTTCAGGGATTTTTAATTCAATATGGATCTGACCGAACCGTCTGGTTTCGGGATTACAACATAACACCCTCTTGTTGAAGGAGGGGACCCTTGACCACCACCTGCAATTTGTGAATTGCAGATAACAGTGGCTCCCTCTCTGGGGGGGAAGCCCGCAGGGCCGTCGGTGAGGGGGCATCTTCTCACAGTCCAGCTTGTATCCCCGAGACAAAATATCTATTGCCCAGGGATCGAACAGGGAGTGAACCCACTTGTGGCTGAACTTACGAAGGCGTGTCCCCACCGGGCCTAGCTTCGCCTGTGGAGCCCCAGCGACATTGGTGGATTTTTGTAGGGGCCGGGGAGGACTTCTGTTCCTGGGAACTAGCTGCCCGGCTCTGACAAGAAAGGACGCCCCTCAGACTTTCTTGTTTCTTTATACGAAAGGCTGCATTTAATAATGTCGTGCTTTCTTCGGCTATGCAGGAATAAAAGGCAAACTAGCAGAATTACCAGCTATAGCTGTGGAGACCAGGCCCGAGAACCCTTCTCCACACAATCCTCAGCCTTCCATATGCCTCTTAAGTCGGCATCATCTGTCCAATGCATATTCTACAGGACACGTCAAGCAGAGATCGACATAGCTTTGACTCTAGGACCCAGTATACTCATGTCTCTTTTGGCATGCTTTATAACTATATATCTATCACTTAAAACAGCATCTTTAATATATTTATATTGCATACTAGGGTCTCATCTCTGCTGATAAGGTACCTGTCCACGCTGCCACAGCGCTATAAACCCATGCCGACACAATCGCCGGTCTGGGTAGTATACTAGAATGTGCACGCTATCTGCAGGATCCCTGAGAATAGCAAGTGCTACCGTCTGTGCAAACAGGACACCCCAGGGGAAGATTCTCAACATATCCTGGCCCTAGTGGGGAAAGGATACAGCCTGAGAATTCTCTTGTGGGAAGCTGCCGTCTCTTGTCTGGAGATTCCCGCTCTTTTTCCTCATGAGAGGAGGGAAATTTACCTCAGCATTCTTCCCCTTAAACATGTGTACTCTCGTGTCAGGGACAGATGAGTCATCAGTGATATGCAAATCATCTATTATTTCAATAATCATATATTGAATACCTTATAGCCATCTTGGCTGTAACTTTGCATTATCGTAGTCGACAGTGGAGTTAAACTCCATGTCGATACCAGTGTTTGTTATTATGGATAGTGAGCATTGAGAGACTCTGAAGGTCTCTGTGACATAGGGACAGACATGGGTAGATTTCCTGTCTGTTCCCTAACCTTTTGTGCAATAAATTCACCTTAGCACTTACACATATCCAAACAGGTGTCGGCGTTGTCGACGGAGACACCCTCTCACACACATATCCGCTCTATCACCTCCTTAGAGGAGCCTTTTACCTCAGACATGTCGACACACGCGTATCGACACACCACACACACAGGGGATGCTCTATTTGAGGACAGTTCCCCCACAAGGCCCTTTGGAGAGACAGAGAGAGAGTATGCCAGCATACACCCCAGCGCTATATAACCCAGGGATTACACTACAACTCAGTGTTTACCCAGTAGCTGCTGTATATACAAATTTTGTGCCTAAATTTATGTGTCCCCCCCCCTCTCTTTTCACCCTTTGTGTACCAGGATACTGCCGGGGAGAGCCTGGGGAGCTTCCTTCCAGCGGAGCTGTGAAGAGAAAATGGCGCTGGTGTGCTGAGGAAGAAGGCCCGGCCCCCTCAGCGGCGGGCTTCTGTCCTGTTTCTGACTAAAAATGGCGGGGGTTTTACACATATACAGTTTTCCAGACTGTATTATGTGTATATATTGCCAAAAGGTATACTTATTGCTGCCCAGGGCGCCCGCCCCCCCCCCCCCCCCCCAGCGCCCTGCACCCTGCAGTGACCGGAGTGTGTGGTGTGCAGTGGGAGCAATGGCGCACAGCTGCAGTGCTGTGCGCTACCTTAATGAAGGCCGGAGTCTTCTGCCGCCGTTTTTATCTCCTTCTTCTGTCTTCTGGCTCTGCAAGGGGGACGGCGGCGCGGCTCCGGGAACGGACGACCGAGGTCAGGCCCTGTGTTCGAACCCTCTGGAGCTAATGGTGTCCAGTAGCCTTTGAAGCACAAGCTAGCTGCACGCAGGTAGGTTTGCTTCTCTCCCCTCAGTCCCACGTAGCAGTGAGTCTGTTGCCAGCAGATCTCACTGAAAATAAAAAACCTAACAAATACTTTCTTTCTAGCAAGCTCAGGAGAGCCCACTAGGTGCATCCAGCTCTGGCCGGGCACAGATTCTAACTGAGGTCTGGAGGAGGGGCATAGAGGGAGGAGCCAGTGCACACCAGATAGTACCTAATCTTTCTTTTAGAGTGCCCAGTCTCCTGCGGAGCCCGTCTATTCCCCATGGTCCTTACGGAGTTCCCAGCATCCACTAGGACGTCAGAGAAAACTTGTTTAACCACCTTCTGACGCTTGAACCTATCTGGTTTCTTAGGAGGGACGGATGGCTCTGAATCATCCGTAATCTGTAAAATCAACTTAATAGCCTCCAAAAGATCAGGAACATCTACATGTGAACTACCCTCCCCATCAGCAGTATCTGTGTCAGAATCTGTGGGGTCAGTGTAAGTGCCATCTTCATCAGACGAGGTGTCAGTGACAGCAGTGGATTGTGAGGAGACGAGCTCGCTTGGAGGACCCCTTGGGCTTGGGCGAGCGAGGGTCAGACTTTTTATTAGTCAGGGACTGGTTCAACTTCAATTGAGCAGATAAATTGTCCGTCCACGGCGGGTTAGCTGCAGGGACCACATACGGTTGCACCGGCATAGGTGGTCCCATAGGGGGTGTTAGTTTATTAACTAGCATATGCAGAAGCGTGGAAAAAGCAGCCCACAGTGGGTCATTATGTACCTCCGTTGCCACAGTCCCACTGGGGGGCAAGGAGCCCCCAGAGCCCACAGCTGCTATATTCTCCTCATATGGATCTGTGGCTTCAGCAACACCTCAGTGTGTTCCGCCCCAGAACCGTTACCTTCAGAAGCAGACATGTTATAACTTGCAGTATCAGGTAACAGTACAATTGGCAGCAGCACAATACCTCTTACCCAAAACCCTGCGCAGTGTAGTCAGCACTAGCAGAGATATAGGAGAGAAATGGTGACTAAAATCACAGAGAAAAATACGTATTAAAGTATATCTTGTGAAAATCCTATATAAAACCTGACGCACCAAGCCCCCTCAGGTTATAGAATATAGGGATAGCAAGTTGAGTGAGAGACACGAAATGGAAACCACTCAGCAAGCTAATGCACACACATATAGTCACAGTTGTACAATGCAGAGGTTATTACTAACAATAATACTGCACTGGACCAGCTTATATAGCTATGTAGTCAATAGATATAACACTGCACAGTAAGAACTGGATGTATATCACAGGGTAATTGTCCTAGAAAACCCTGACTAAATGCACTCTTTCTTAACGAACACTGTCTAATTGACGTGTAGAATACTTAAGTGTCATGTAAAGTCATAGCGCTGTCAACCAGGCGGCTTTACAAAGGAGGATTTGACCAAGCGGTCCCAGGAACAGTGTAGCTGAGAGGAATGGCGCCCAGACACTGACAGGGAGTGAGGGAGAGACAGATATGCAGCTCCAGGGCGGGAACATTTGCGGGAAATGGCACCCTGGGGCTGGGGGAGGGGCTCCAGGTCTAAGCCTTATCTCACTGCTGGCAAAACCACTGGGTACTGTGGGCTACTATTAAAATGGCTTTAAGGGAAAACCTGACCTGCACCCATGCCCAGGTGATCTAGTGGGATCGCCTGTACTGCCACAATGTCCACCGCCAGCGTGCGCGGCCCGCCTCCCACTGACCGCGCCGGATCGCGATAAAGTACGGGTCCCGCAAGCAGGACCCACTCACCACCTCCCGAAGCGCGGCCACACGATCCCGGAGAGCTCCCGTCGTGTGTGCCTGACCATGGAAGAAAACCGGAGCCTCCTGCTGTAGTTACCCGGCAACCAGGGCTCGGGAGTGTACAGTGCCGCTGGGGAGAGCTGGAGCTGCAGCAGTGAATGTCTCCTGACATTTACACACCGCTGCTGCCCTTATAGTTTTCACTTTTCTTCAAAAAAGCTCTTCTTAGGGCTGCCTGGAGCAGCCCCTCTGTCATGTGCCTGCTATCTGCGGCACCAACTACAAAACTGAGCTCCTGTGCAGGGAGGCGGGGTTATAGAGGAGGCGGCGCTATGCATTCTGGGAACAGTCAAAGCTTTTCAGCCTGTTGGTGCCTCGGATCAAGGTCCTACTCTACACCCCTATGTCTATCCTTGTGGAGCCCAGTGTACCCCGCAACAGAAAACCTATTTCCTGAGACACTAATATGTGGCCAGAAAGATATGAGGAGATCAAGAAAAAAGGCACTGAGACCCAGAGTGGAAATGTTGGTGGAGGAAAGGAAGGGCAAATGTATTAAAATATTCCAAAAAGCTCAAAAGCATTAATAAGAACAAATGATCGAATAAATGTAATAGCCTCCAGATTTTGGAGGTGCGGGAAATTTGTGCGAGTCTGTCCGTTCTTTTAAAGCAGCAATCATTTCCAAGGCAAAACCAGGTTGTTGCTTTAAAAAAAATGGGCAGACTCTTACAAAATTCCCGCACCTCTGAGACTCTGAGGCTATTACATTTAGCTGCATATCTGAATTAGGCCAGTGTGCAAATTTAGTATATTGTGCAGATAGAGGGATGCAAAGAGACAAGCAGGTGGGGGAAAGATGAAGGTTACATAACTGTCTGTTCATGAGTTCAGAGATTGTGGGAGAGATGTATATCAGTAGATGAGTGTCAAATGAAAGACTCCAGCTCAATTTCACACTCATATTGATCTTCAATATGTATTAAGGCAGTTACCGTAGAAAGAAAACCACTTCTCTATGGTCTCTGCACACATGTATTGATATCACCATTGCCTTTCAGTTGTATGGCAATACTAAATTGGCAGCTCATATTAAAAACCAACAAGTGCACTTTTGTGGCTTGTCGTTCTCAGCAGGATTACAGGCACATTGGTTCTCACAATATTGGCACCGGCCAGGAGGCATGACTATGCTGATGTGCTATGGGTATTACTGAGGCCATAAGAGGGGAAGGGGGGAGATTTCTTTCCCACTCCAACAGGTGAGATGATAATACAGCTCAACATTGATGTTTCCTGAGTCTCCTTGATAAGAGGCAAAGAAGGAAGAGCTTTAGCTGCACAAGGTGTGCCTTAATAATACATCTCCACCATTGGGGGAAACAAGGCGAGTAGCACTAGTCAATGCAGTTAAGGGAGATCTTATTAGATCATGTAAAAGATTCATAGTTACAAGAACACTGTTTTAACACTTATTTTTGATTTCAAACACAGTACACCTTTCCCTTGATGGATAAACTGCTAGAGACACTTCCATTTGAATCAATTACTGATATTTTATTTTACACTGACTGAGAAACAACTACTTGCAGGAAATTCTGAGAGAAGAGTCATCGTTACCTGATACTTGTTTGACCTCCCAAGTCCCATACTTGAAACTTTAGATTCTTGTAAGTCACCGTTTCTACATTAAAACCGATTGCTGAAGAGAAATAATAAACACAATTTACTGATTGTATTAAGCAGTTAAATTCAGGACTAGAGACACAATCTAAATCCAGTAATAGAATTTAAAGGGTTTATAATAACCAGACAATTTGAGCAATTGTCCAAAAGCGATTCTTATAAATCACGTTTTCTTTCACGTATAACGTTCGATAGTCCCACAATCATTATACCTTATTAACAAACATATATTTGAGAACCCCTCCCTACAATTTAATTACATTCATTTTGTATACATGTGTGTTTCATCCATATATTTTGTTTCTGGTTCAAGTATCTTTGGCTCTTTTCGACTGCTGAACAATCTAGCTCTGCAACTTCGAAGAGGACATACTTGATAATCAACTGAAAGTCACTTATGCTGACACATTGCCAAGTAAAAACAAACACTATTGCTCACAGTCTAGTGAAGTTCACCTCCAATGGCAACGGACTTACTGCTTTAGGAAGTCAACGCTAATAAATACGGAGAAAGAACTGAAAACAGTCAGGTGAATTCAATGTTTTTTCTGTTTCTTGCTGGCTTTAAGGCAGTATCTGAAGCCAGTTAACATTTGAACATTTTAAATGGCAATTTATTACAATGATCCATAGATTACCCTGTTCTGTAATTAAAATGTATCTAACTAGTTACCAGCCCGTCAAAATGACGGAACATCACATAATTAATGTCAGCGCTGATGGCTGTGCAGGCCTGAACAAAGCAACACTTTAATTACTCCATTGGGCGCCATCTAGTAGCCGCCGGCTCGCAAAATACTTGAATTACCCCCATAGAGGGGAGGAGCAGCGTTAGCCTTTTATTATATAGGATTTTCTTAAACAGGGATTATACTTCACCACTATAAAGTACAATGTTTGTATGTAAAATGGAAACATATATCATGCAGTGTACAAGGAGCTTTAGTAAATTAGAACCTATAGCGATTTTCAGGTCTGCAAACAAGCATGATTGCAACGCAAGGCCCTTAAGTTATTTACATATTTTCTGACACTGAAAACTCATTGCTCGTGGGTTTACTATGGGTGTCATTCCGAGTTGTTCGCTCGCAAGCTGCTTTTAGCAGCTTTGCACACGCTAAGCCGCCGCCGCCTACCGGGAGTGAATCTTAGCTTATCAAAATTGCGAACGAAAGATTCGCAATATTGCGAAAAGACTTCTCTGTGCAGTTCTGAGTAGCTCGAGACTTACTCTGCCAGTGCGATCAGTTCAGTGCTTGTCGTTCCTGGTTTGACGTCACAAACACACCCAGCGTTCGCCCAGACACTCCTCCGTTTCTCCAGCCACTCCCGCGTTTTTCCCAGAAACGGTAGCGTTTTTTCACACACTCCCATAAAACGGCCAGTTTCCGCCCAGAAACACCCACTTCCTGTCAATCACATTACGATCACCAGAACGAAGAAAAAACCTTGTAATGCCGTGAGTAAAATACCTACCTGCATAGCAAATTTACTTGGCGCAGTCGCACTGCGGACATTGCGCATGTGCATTAGCGACTAATCGCTCCGTTGCGAGAAAAAAATAACGAGCGAACAACTCGGAATGACCCCTTATAAGCAGAAACATCAGTATTTAAAATACACATACTTGGAATTGTAGTGACAACTTCTCCCACTTGTAACCGATAAAGTATTGTGGTCTTTCCGGCTCCATCTAGACCAAGAATCAATATTCTCATCTCCCGAGTTCCAAAAAGGCTGGAAAATATGCTAGAAAAGAAGTTCCCTGCAAACAGAGAAATGTGTCTATGTAAGTCACTATACAAAGAGTGCATATATTATTATTATTATTATTATGACCCATAATTTTGGGTTATTAAATTAACTGTAGTAACCTTTCCATAATGGTTATCAAGGATGTACATATAAATTCTAAATTATGGGGCTTACCCTAGAGGTTAAACAAAACACTGCATTAATACCCATAGTAATATATAAAAATAAGAATATCAGAATGCAATGTATTTAGAGAACTAGACATGTTAGTGCAGCAGACTTCTTTTAACTGTAATAATCAAATTATATAATGTTTTTCTCATACATAAATCGGTTTGTTGTGGGTAGCTACAAACTGGATTAAAGCTGGGTACACACCTAAAGATTTCTTTGTTTGTGGGAACAAATGGCAATCAACCATTTGTTTCTAAACGCTGGAAAACAGACAATGGCTATTCAAACAAATTGGTCAAATCCATTTAACAAATTTATCAGAACAAACGTTTTTGTCTGTTTTCCAGTGTTTGAGAGCAAATGGTTGATTGTCATTTGTTCCCACCAGATTGGACAGGTAAATCTTTAAGCGCGTTTTTACCTAGTGTGTATGCAGAGCAATGATGTGAAAATCGCTGGCCGGAAAATCACACAGTGTATACACACTGAGCAATTTTTACCTGGCCAAATGATTTTCACGGGGGTGGACACTTTCCACAGTAGGAGATTAGAAAGTGGTTCACTCGGCCGGCAAAACAGGGCAACGGACGGCGATAATGCGGGAGTGCGCATCAGTGCTCGCCGCCCATCCATATACACTAGGAGATTTTGAGCTCAAAACACCAAAAGTGAGCTACTTTGAGCTCAAAATCGCCTAGTGTGTATGCACCTTAACTGTTCAATACTGATGGACACAACATTTGAACATGTCTGCAAGGCGACACTGGGGTGCATTTACTAATGAGCGGTCATTCAAAGCTGCAAAACCAGGCTTCTTTAGCGTGTAGTATGATTGCCCTTTTAAACGCAACCCTTTGAAAAAACAAACCTATGATCAATAAAGATACCAAATAGTGTCAGTATATAGTGTAATAAAATATTGTAAAGTATGCAGTTCGCGAACAGTGTTGTGTATACAATGTAAATATAACATAGGTATGTATGCCACCACTTGCACATTTCCAGATCAAAAGTAACTGTAAAGTTACTGACAAAGTCTGAACTTAAAATAAAAGTGTCCTGATCACAACAAAACGTTCCCTGTAATGATAAAGAAACCTCCAGGACGTGGGCGCACTGGTTCTGATCCTGGCACATTACCCTATGAGAAAACAATCTGTAGAACTGAAAGGCCCATACACCCCCAGGCCACTGACCCATCTCTAGCATGGCATGATGATAAGGTGTTAGCACTCACTGGTACAGTGGGCAGAGCACACATACATACAATATGTATGCATATAGATATATAAAACCTATGAAGCTGTACGTTACCCATGGTGCCCGGAGACGCCGCCTGGCCGGGCTCCGGTGTTACTGTGGCTGCGGTAGCGTCTAGATGCACAGCCCTGTTGCTGGTGGTCACTCCCGGAAGCGCCGCTCAGAGCTCCACGTCACACGGCTGCAGCCAGTCTGTGTCTGCGCATTGCACATGCACGATTCGACACGAAGTGAAGTCGCAGGTTAATTAGATGCAACATAATAATATGAGTAGCTCTCTGGTCTGCGTGGCAGATATAAGAAATATAGGCGCTGCCATTCTTGCATCTACCTAGTGCATGCAGTTTTGTTTTCTATTTTTTAGCGAATGTGCGGGCAGCTGGTGTGCTGCTGTCACTGTGTGTTAGAGGTATTTCCGGGTGTGTCGCACGCCGGGGTGTAGCGCTAGGTGTGTAGTTAGGGTGAGTACAGGGGCAGGCAGCTGTAACAAGTCGCTGGGCAGGACAGGTTGATCCTGTTCCCCCAGATCATACAGCAGCTACCGCAGTGTGTGGCGCAGGGCTACAGCTATTTATCGGGTGTCAAATACATTGTAACACTTGTGTGTCATGGCAGTGACAGGAAAGGAAGAAGGTAAAAGCCGGATCCATCCTCTATATCACAGGTTCTCAAACTCGGTCCTCAGGACCCTACACAGTGCATGTTTTGCAGGTAACCCAGCAGGTGCACAGGTGTATTCATTACGCACTGACACATTTTAAAAGGTCCGCAGGTGGAGCTTATTTTTTTTGTGATTCTGAGACCTGCAAAACATGCACTCTGGAGTAAAAAGTCTATGGCAGTGTATCCTTTCCACACATCTCTAATCAAAACTCATCAGATTTCCAGGAGTTTATAATGCTGCACCTGTGTATAATGCCCAGATGTACCCTTTGGCTCATATATTGCATGTAAATCTGGCTCTGGGGTTAGCCAGTGCCTCCTGAGCCATTTAGCTCACCAAACGTCCCTGATATCTAGTGTTCACTCTAGGCTGTTTTAGCAGGGCGCCGCGCCCTGCCCATTTTTTAACAGGCAAAACCCGCCCTGCCCCTTTTGCGGCGCCCTGCTAGAACAGCCGCCCGCTCCCTGCCCTCCCGGCGTGTATAGATGCCGTGCGCATGCGCGCGGCATCCATTCACGCATTGGGAGAGGGCTGGGGGAAGCCCAGCACCGACGGAGGTGCTGGGCACGCCCCCAACAGTGACGTCGCTGGCCACAGACGCTCTCTATAGTAGCGTCTGTGGGCCGCACCGCCCCCTAAAATGACGGAGGCGTGGTCACGCCCCCTAATTTGCGTGGCCACGCCCCCATTTCGACCGTGTGCCCCCGGACTCCGGCACCCTGCCCCATTTCACTCCTAGAGTGAACACATATCTACCCCATATGGTCAACTTGAATTATGTTGACAGGGTGAAATGATCAGAATAGGTCAACAGGGTCAAAGGGTTGACATGGAAATGGTTGACGCTAGTTTTTTTAGTGTAATTTTCTGTGTTTCACCATATGTGACCACAATTATTGCAAACATATACCCATGCGGGCTCGCTTTGCTTGTTACACTTAAGGCATGGTACTGCGCTCCGCTACCGCAGGGCTTCGCACAGAAAACTATTCCCACTCGTGGTCCACTTTGATGCTAAATCAAGCAAAAGTTGAAAAATATGTAAAAAAAGCCCTAAAAATTGAAGAACATAGGGGATTGCATAGCGTTTATTCGCGAGAAGCTGGGGGCATGGCCAGCAGCTCACAGAGTGCTGGTGATCATGGCATTCCTGGGAAGCCACACCCCATTTGCCAAGGTCACGCCCACTCATCGGCATGCGCGCACAGGAGTCCCAATCTACTCCTAATGTTGGGAGGTATGGAATTGGAAGAGCAAAACTGGAGAGATATGGAGCCAGATGTAATGCTGTCCGAGATCGCCAGAGCTGCGGTTTGCCGGCTGAACTCAAACTTTTTTTTAAAGGGGCAATCATTTACAAGGCACGGTTTTGCCTTGTAAGGTCAGAAGGTCCCTCTGCCTCCCTGCACTCTCCCCTCAGTGTTACGCACGGCAGGACCCCCCACCCAGCGGCTGCAGACAATAGCAGCTGCTGGGAAAGTGTAAACCAGACCCCCCCTGTGAACCTGGCAGCTGTCTGGGGTGTAAAAAGTAACGTTGCGATGTTACTGATCTTCCTGACCGATGTCTGAGGAAATGTTTTTTTTTTTAAATAATATTTTTTTTTTAAACTAAAATCATTTTGGATAAGGTTAAATTCATATTCTTCACCTAATTCACTCATTTAAAAAAAACGACAATTTCTGAGCGGTGTTTGGGGAAAAATATTGTCAGTTAAGTTGTTAATGGGGAGGTTCCTGAGGCGGTCAGCAGCAGTGCCCTGCTTTTCCCAAGAGCTCCCTTTCCTGTGAATAGATGCCGCACACAGTTGTTTTAGCAGGGCGCCGCTAAAGGGGCAAGGCGCATTTCGCCTTTTTTAAAATTGGGCAGGGCGCGGAGCCCTGCTAAAACAACCTAGCGTGAACATTAAGTGGTTGCCCCTTTAAAAAAAACAGTGTTCGGCCGGGGATGGGGCGCGGCCCTTCTGCCGTCACAATTAGGGGCAGGCCTGCCCCTCCACGGCACTAATGGGGGCGTGCCCAAGCTGTCAGCATCAGTGATGGGGGCGTGTCCAGCACCTTTGCCCAAGCACTCCCTTTCCTATGAATAGGTGCCGTGCACGGCTGTTTTAGCAGGGTGTCGCTAAAGGGGCAGGGTGCAGAGATTAAAGTGTACATTAAATGATTGCCCCTTTAAAAAAACGTCAGAGTTCGGCAAGCAACCCGCACCTCCGGCCAACTTAGACAGCATTACATCCGGCCCATGATGTATAGCTGAGAAGATTGACTAGAGACACTGAGTACTAAAGTACTGCATAATAGTGTATAAAAAGTTCCAAAAATACAGCACAATATGGAGCAGTTATGAATGCTGGTGCAAATAGGAATTCTGGAGTGTAATGCATGGAATCACTGCAAGAATGCTGGAGCTTAACAAACAGGTATTTGATTTTAAGCACAGCAGAGAATGATGCAAATTGGAACGCTAGAGTACAATGGAGGGAGGCACTGCAGGGGGTGTGGATGATTAGGTCGACAGTGTCTAGGTTGACCCCAAAAGGTAGACATAGACAAGGTCAACATGGTCAAACGGTCAGAAAAGGTCTACATGAGTTTTTTTTATGGTTTTTGGTGTCATTTACTACATCTAACCAGTGTTAAGCCCAATTAGTGTACCGCGTCCTCTCGCACTGCTTCATTTGCTCACCATGCTTTGGTTAGGTTACTATTCCCAATCTTAGGCTGTGTACACACTTGCTGATGTGCACCCAATATATCGTCCGAATCGGCGGGTCGGACAACATATCATATACATCGGCAAGTGTGTACACCCTATGTCATTAACGATATGTGCTCCCGCGGGTCGTTAACGGTTTACAATATCTTTGGTTTTCAACTTGAAATCTAAAGATGTGGGTGCATGCCGTCACTGACAAGATGCAAACGATATTGTTCAGTGTGAATGAATGATATCATTTGCAGGGGAATCTTGCGCGATCTCACTGACATTGACAAGTGTGTACCCAGCCTTAGTCCTTGTGGATGGTAAAGTATGAAAAATTAAAATTTTTAGCAAAAAGCTCATGTCAACCATATGCTATGTCGACCATTGCCACGTTGAGCTTTTGACCATGTCGACCTAGTGAATGTTGATCAATAGTGGTCGACCTATTGACTGTTGACCTTTTTACTGTCGACCAAATAACCAGATACCACTGCAGGAATACTGGAGCAGACACACAGGTGTTTGATAAGGACTCTGGCACCCATCACACACAGCAGTGAAATGAATACTTTATACTGAGGAATACAGGCACTGGAGCAGGACACACAGGAGTGAGAAGCATCCAATGCAGTCAGAGGGCGGAATTCAAATCTTGCTGCCCGCGATCGCACCTGCTGGCAGCTATCAAATGTTGCTGCCGACAGGTGCGACATCAGCATTTCTTTATCATCCACTAGGGGTCACTGGAGTACTCTTGGGATATGGACGGGCTTCCGTAGGAACAGCACTGAATATTTAAATTTAGAACACTCCACCCCTCCATATCCCCGAGCACCTCTCAGTGTTTTTTCTGTGCTAGACGTAGCAACAGCTCTGTGACTGAAGTCACGATTACTTTGAAGAATTTTTATTTTTATTTTATTTTTATTTTTTCTATATTACATCCCTTTCCCCCTTCCAAAAGGCAGGGTCAGGGATAGTGCAGCTGCTGATAGCAGCAGGGGCGTGTCGGGCCTCTCTGAAAGAGCTCCCTCACAGCCACACAGACACACAGTTCTGGTGTGCACAGGCTGGCCGGCGCTTACTAAGAAGCCCCGTCGGAGCCTCATCATAGACGTGTTCCACAACTAATCAGGTATGTGAGGGGGGAGAACGGGGCGGTCAGCTTCCGCTGCCGCCCCGACGTGTGGGGAAGGCGCTGGTGTCTTTCGGCTTATTGCTTTATGGAATCATATTTATGAATATTAATATTTAATATATCATATATGGTATTTAATATATGGATATATTTCAATTAATATGCATTTATCATATATATCTGCAAATATATTATGTCAGGCTTACAAACTAATTGGCTGATACATATATGCAGTCCTTATACATATGACTTATGAAGTTATTAAGTTAAGATTCCTTAAAGAGAGTTCAAGCTTGAATATTACCGCTCTTTTTATATGATTCTTTATTTACAGGCAGATCAAATCGTACAGAATAAGATATACACAGTAGTGATATATATACTAATTATAATTATATATGCTTCCTTCGTTACATAACATAAAACAACATGACATAAGTTTCACAAACAGTTTCAATTGCTAACATAAAATGTATACTTGCAAGTTAAAGATTGCCATCCCAAGAATCATTCCTTCTGCATGTTCTCCATGACTTCTCCTCCTGACTGACTTCCTTCCTTCTCCTTCTTCTTCTCCCTCTCCCTCTTCCTTCTAACTCCTAACTACAAGTCTGGTCCTTTTATCTCATATTTTACCAATTCAAACTATCATATTCTCATAGTTTCCAATGGAATAGGTAATTATAGGTTTGTCAGATTCCAAGGTGTAATAAAACAAACATTGAACTGGGCTGTCGTGTCCTGTTCACGGAGGCATGGTGTCATAAAAGTGTGGTGTCCACACTGCCTTAAGCAAGTATAGTATTGTAAAATCTGGAATGTCTTTTCATCCAAAGTTCTGTTGTATTGACAAGTTTTCCTGGGGTCGGTTACACAATGTTTTATCAATGGATGTGATCTCTTTTCATAGTAGTTAATTTATACTCCCTAGCTTTTAACCTTCACTGGACAATAGACAAACCAGTAGATTCTGATCTACTGTAAGCACACCTGTGAATTCCAATGACCAACAGAGCTCTGTCACATACCTATTATCATTTATGGCCTAATACCTTTTCTCTACAATGACTCTTGATCTTACTGTAACCTCTCTGGCCTTATTTATGACTAGAGCAGAATAAACCTGTTCCCTACACTATTTTTTACCATCTTGCTGTAAAACACAAATATACAGTATATCTATATAAACACATACACAAACCTAATCTCTTAAATCAGCTAAACATTACCTCATACATTCAAACTTATTTCATATCTATTCCTTACTATATATATCCAGTATACTGTCCACTATGGTAACATCGCCTATTTATAATGAATTATATTTTGATTCAGACAATATCCATTGCCCTAATATTATACTAAGTGCAGACAATTACCTATAAGGCAACAGTCGCCCCCTTGTGGCCATGAGAAATTCTTTTGATTGGCCACACATTAAACTAGCGTAATTGCTTCCAAATACATTTCAAAATATTCCTTCAAACATAACTTTCGTTGTAACCATAATATATACCATAAGTGTAATAATAATAACCATTATGATTTTAAAAATCTCTAAAAATTCTTAGCTTACCTAACCTTATTCTACTTTTAACTAAAGCAGACAAAACTGAGGTTTTTATTCAGTATTCATGAGGAAAACTAATTTCTACAGACATTTGGAATACCATAGCCCAATTGTAGACCTTTTTTCTGTATCTGGATCAGTACGTTTGGACATTTTTGCTGTTCTTGTATGTAGCAATTTACTGGGATAAGACTGTCATCTGCGTGGTTTGCTTGCAATTGGAGATGCCTTGCGTTTGCATTATGGCCTTGCGTTTGCAACATTTGCACCATTACTAGAAGTAGAATTCTTCGTAGCAGCTGCTCCTTTGCTTGCCATTTCGCTGTTTGAGGCAGAGGGCTGTGTACGTCGAGTGCTGTGTCTTGAACATTCAGTACTTGTGACGACCCTCAGTAATAGTCTTTATACAGTCTTTAGCAGTTCTGTTTCCTTTGCGTTTATCCAATGCCGCAGTTGTGACCAGTGTCCATATTGCTTTTGCACAAACAGGTTGTGATTTTGAATAGAACAGGCATATATGAAACAGTCTTTTTTTTTTTTTCTTTCTTTCTTTCTTTCCTTGCTTGTTAATAGTAGGTCTTAATTGTCTTCGGGCAATAGTACCACAAATGGCTGTGAGTAGTACACCTACTCTGTTCTGTATTTCCTCACTGAATAAATTACCATGCAGTCTTAAATCTCCTTATTCTACCTTGTACCTATTTATACATCTCAATCTTACATAAACTTATACCAGTTTAACCCATATAAAGGCGTTTTCTATCCTACCTATATTTTGACTAATAATTATTTAAAATGCTTTTGATGTGTATATAGTAACATCCTATCAATACAATAAATGAATATAATTTTGCTTCAAACAGATATTAAATATCATTTAGGAATGGCTTTAAATATATCTAATTCCATCCAATATTATTTTATATGCAGCCATGTGCATATACAGTGACCCTGTTATGCTACAAATAATTATCTTAGACTTGTGACAGTCTTTATTAAGAGAATTATTCATCCCACTTAATAATCTCGGCCCAATTTGTTATAACGTGGTATACCATCCTGTATTAGATATTTAATTACTTTTGAAGCTTTTACGAAGGAAGCATAGGTAGTATCTATTGTGTAATATATAAAAAAAACATAAAATATTTACAAGGTATATATGCAATGATATAAAATATATCTCAGACAAATGTTTACATATATGTGATTAAGGTATATGAAGGGATGAGACAGTTCTGTATAATCACAGTGATGAGATGTGCTGTACACTGTTGTGGGAGTGTACATGTAGTTTGAAAGACAAGTAATGATTACTTGTGATGAAAGGGTTAATGAAAACCTTCCCCTTTCTTGTGAAACTGGAAAACTCCTTGAGGATTTGTCCATATATCAGTCTTTAGGGATGCTATGTAGATTTTGCTGGATAGCAGCGATGAAAGGGTTAATGAAGACCTTTTCCCTTGTAAATTGGAGTCTTTTTGGAGTCTTGCACCATTCTGTATACAGGTTGCCAGGATTACTATGAATCAAACAAAAATACATACAATGACTATCACAGATATTTATACAGTGATTTAACATAGCTTGCTATGCATTCTGTCCTATCTGCTGCATGTTATCAGGTACAGAATTTACAAATGTGTCTTTTAACGATTGAATAACAAACAAACAATTGTTTCTGGCCTGTGCCAATCTTTCCTGTCACATTGTGTGTCAATGACAGCACAATTGTCGCTGCAGATATGATGCAGGTTTAATTTGGAAACTGTGGCTGTTTGAACATCAAAGCAAACAATGGCTTCATTGGATCTAACAAGTAAAGGAATGATACTACCGTATTCACTTGTGACCATACTCCCTTGTGATGCAGCCTGGTCCCAGACTGTCTTTAACCATAGCGTTTGCTGCTTGGTGTGGCTCCTTAGTTTGGAAGAATCTTGGAGCTTCTGAAAAAACCTACTTTTGTGGGGAGAGAAACTTGTTAAACTTTGCCAAATATGTATTGCAGGTCCCAGGGCTTTCTGTCTTTCCACACCTGTAATAAAATGGTTATGGCACCAGGGCATAAAAACATTTTCATCCTGGTGATCCTTTTTGTCATTGTTAATTGGTGTGTGGTTTGCAGAATGACACTCTGCATGTGGTCTCTCTGAGAGCATGCAAACATTTGCACCATCACTAGAAGTCTCTGAGTGCTCTGTGGGGGTTACATAAGTTTGGGAACTTTGTTTGTAAACATGCATTCCTGAATTAATTTCATGGATTTTCCCTTTAAACATGTTTCCAGGTGAATACATTTCAAGGTTTGCAACTCTGGTTGCCATGGGAGTTTTCACCATGGGGAACTTCCCCACCCCTGTGTGCACTGTACTGCTGCTATCAGTGTTTAAATCTGCTGACAATTCACCTTTGCCTAAGGGCATAACAAATTCTTCATTTACATTGGGAACTCTGAGAGTGTATTCAGCAGAATACTCATAATCTGAGTTACAATGATCTTCCCCCTTACTAGACACAGTATAGGGGACATCTCCTATTGCTGCTACCTCCTTTACATTAATGTGCTGTCTGATGATAGACACATCCGGCACATTGCTACTTTCTTCCTTTACCACAGAGGCTGTTCTGCTGGTGGTCTGTGTGACCATAGCAGACTCCATGCGCTGCACATTGATGCAGTCCTGCAACATGTAACTTTCCTTAATTTTAGGATCTTGACTGATTAAGTCATTTCTGACTCCTGTAGACTCTGTGTACAGAGTTTCACATACCTCAACACTATTCCTGTTTGGTGTTTCTATCTCAGCTTGCTTGCTGGATGTTATCTCTTCATCAGAGATCTTGACAATTTGATTACAAACTGTCAGGCTTTTCGCTTCTGCCCCAAACTTTTTCTGTTTATTTTTCTGTTTAAGGGACTTAAATAACGAATGCATTTTTGCATTAATGGTCAGGCACGCCTTACGAAGACGTGAACCTGATTCTTCTTTACATTTCTGTTTGGCTTCTAGAGCCGCAGTTCTGCGCATTTTTCTAAATGCTACAGAAAACTTTTGCATTTTTAACATTTCAATGCTAAATTTATATATTCTTTGTTTTTAGTACTGAAGGTATCCTCTCCTTAAGATTGACCGGTGTCTTAAGGTTAAACTCTAATACCTGGTACATTTATACATTTATTTGGAAATACTCTTTTCCACTGTGCACATTTTCTATTCTAGGCCTTTAAATTCTTTATTCTCATTTGTAACCTATTCCACTGTGATCTTGTATTTTGCCAGCAGGCTTATAGCCTTTGGTGCTGCTTCCTAATAGATATTATGTTAGTTAAAATAACGTATATTGCACTAACACATTTATCCTAGGTTATACAGAATACAAAATTGACATTACACAATGGTAATAAATTTTCATAGATACATCCCCACCGTGATTCTGCAGATTTGGTAGCCAGCTTATAGCATTTGCTACTCCTCATAAATATTATAAATCAGATAATCAGATTCAGTAATAACAAGTCCAATTCGTGGTCGCCAATATTGCTTTATGGAATCATATTTATGAATATTAATATTTAATATATCATATATGGTATTTAATATATGGATATATTTCAATTAATATGCATTTATCATATATATCTGCAAATATATTATGTCAGGCTTACAAACTAATTGGCTGATACATATATGCAGTCCTTATACATATGACTTATGAAGTTATTAAGTTAAGATTCCTTAAAGAGAGTTCAAGCTTGAATATTACCGAATCATATTTATGAATATTAATATTTAATATATCATATATGGTATTTAATATATGGATATATTTCAATTAATATGCATTTATCATATATATCTGCAAATATATTATGTCAGGCTTACAAACTAATTGGCTGATACATATATGCAGTCCTTATACATATGACTTATGAAGTTATTAAGTTAAGATTCCTTAAAGAGAGTTCAAGCTTGAATATTACCGCTCTTTTTATATGATTCTTTATTTACAGGCAGATCAAATCGTACAGAATAAGATATACACAGTAGTGATATATATACTAATTATAATTATATATGCTTCCTTCGTTACATAACATAAAACAACATGACATAAGTTTCACAAACAGTTTCAATTGCTAACATAAAATGTATACTTGCAAGTTAAAGATTGCCATCCCAAGAATCATTCCTTCTGCATGTTCTCCATGACTTCTCCTCCTGACTGACTTCCTTCCTTCTCCTTCTTCTTCTCCCTCTCCCTCTTCCTTCTAACTCCTAACTACAAGTCTGGTCCTTTTATCTCATATTTTACCAATTCAAACTATCATATTCTCATAGTTTCCAATGGAATAGGTAATTATAGGTTTGTCAGATTCCAAGGTGTAATAAAACAAACATTGAACTGGGCTGTCGTGTCCTGTTCACGGAGGCATGGTGTCATAAAAGTGTGGTGTCCACACTGCCTTAAGCAAGTATAGTATTGTAAAATCTGGAATGTCTTTTCATCCAAAGTTCTGTTGTATTGACAAGTTTTCCTGGGGTCGGTTACACAATGTTTTATCAATGGATGTGATCTCTTTTCATAGTAGTTAATTTATACTCCCTAGCTTTTAACCTTCACTGGACAATAGACAAACCAGTAGATTCTGATCTACTGTAAGCACACCTGTGAATTCCAATGACCAACAGAGCTCTGTCACATACCTATTATCATTTATGGCCTAATACCTTTTCTCTACAATGACTCTTGATCTTACTGTAACCTCTCTGGCCTTATTTATGACTAGAGCAGAATAAACCTGTTCCCTACACTATTTTTTACCATCTTGCTGTAAAACACAAATATACAGTATATCTATATAAACACATACACAAACCTAATCTCTTAAATCAGCTAAACATTACCTCATACATTCAAACTTATTTCATATCTATTCCTTACTATATATATCCAGTATACTGTCCACTATGGTAACATCGCCTATTTATAATGAATTATATTTTGATTCAGACAATATCCATTGCCCTAATATTATACTAAGTGCAGACAATTACCTATAAGGCAACAGGCTGTACGCCGCAGTGGCTCCGGCCGCCGGGGAACATAGCGCCACTGTCCTACACTGCTCCCGCGTCTCTGAAGGGTCCGGCCGCCGCTTCTCCCGCTGCTCCGGCGCTTCGTACAGGGTACCCGTAAGTCTCTCAACGGGTCCGCCCGCCGCTTTTCCCGCACTTCCGGCCGCCTCTTCAACGCTGCTGCCCGGGTCCCATAGCGCTGACACGCGTTCCCAGGTCCCGGGGTGCCGCTGCCCGGCCCGCACTGCACGCTATGGAGCAGATGCGAGGGGGGAGGAAAGGACAGCAGCAACAGGCTGGGGATAGTATAGCACATATAACTATATAATGATGTTTATACTGGCAGGGAGGCTGTTTTATAATGATTACACAGGCTGTTAATATCAATATGAAACTGCACTGTGATCATATGTATAAGCATGGCAGCCATTTTAACCATGCTTCCTGTGTCTTTCTCCTGTGTTTCCAGAACGTTCCTGTCCTACATCTCTACTCCACCGGAGGCGCAGGGGTGTTAGAGGGAATTTGGGATCACATTTCATAGTACTGGCCACGTGTACTGCACTTGGCCAGATTTATATACAGAGACACCTTACTGCTATTTTACTGAGTCGTGCAAGGGTCTGTTTTTTGTGTATTGTATTGTCTGTCGCCATAATGAGTAAGGCACCAGCAAAAACTAAAAAGCATAATTGCAAAGTCTGTGGCAGTGTGTTACCGGATGGATCTACCACATGTACAGTATGTGTTGTGGATTCGGTTCAGAATACCATTTCTGCTCCAGTTTTACAACCAATTTCCTCACCGGACCCTCCGTGGGGTATGTTAGTAAATGTACTGGATAGGTTACAATCAGAATTGACCGCCGCTCGTCGGGAGCGGGAAACGGTAAGATCTGAGTCTAGGGTGAGGCCGTCAGAACTACCGGAGGCGTCTCAGCCTTGCGTAAGGTCCAAATCCATTTTGGGTAAACGGGATGAATTTCATATGTCTTATGATTTTCCAGTTTCTGCTATGTTGCATTCTGACGATTCCATGCCAGACCTCACGGAACAAGGTGAGGGTGAGGAGGGCGAAGTGGAGTCAGATGGCGAGGATTTTAACAGTTCCGGCATTGATGATCTCATCAGAGCGGTACGTCAGTCTCTGAGGTTTCCTGAAACTGAGGAGCCTCTCACAAATGATCAGGTCGTATTTACGAAACGACGGAAGACGCCAATAAGTTTTCCTGTGTCGGATTCTCTAAATCAGATGTTAGTAGAAACACGACAGAATCCAGATAAACGGTTTTCTATACCTCGCAGATTTAAGTCTAGTTATCCGTTTCCAGACTCGGTAACGTGTACATGGGAGAATCCACCAATAGTTGATTCGTCAGTGTCCAAGCTTACCAAGAAATTAACCATACCAGTGCCGGCAGCTACTACGCTTAAAGATCCTTCAGATCGCAAGATAGAAACTATGCTAAAATCCATGTATGTAGCAGCAGGTGTGATGCTAAGACCTGGATTGGTTGGCATTTGGGTCACTAAGGCGCTCATAATATGGCTTACAGAACTCAAATCTGCTTTACATGACGAAAACCTGATAATTCTTGTAAATCAAATGATTGAGGCTGTAGAGTATCTCTGTACAGCGTCTACTGACGTCTGTCAGCTCACTTCTCGTATTTCATCGTCGCTAGTTACGGCACGAAGAGCACTCTGGCTGCGTGCTTATCATGCGGAGGCAGAGGTCAAACGAAGTATAGAGGCGTTGCCTTACGATGGCAAGAAGTTGTTTGGTCCAGAATTGGACGCATGGATTGCGGAGGCTACGGGAGGTAAGTCTGTTTTCTTACCATTGCCTCCACCGGTTCCAAGAAGAAGGTACGCTGGACCTTCGTTCAAATCCTTTAGACCTCAGCCCTTTCGAGGACGTGGCAGAGGATCAGCCACGCCTGCTAGACGTGGTCGCGGACGTGGTTTCCAACAAACCAACACAACTCGCCAGGACGCTAAGGTTACCGACAAGCCAGTGGCATGACGGGCTACCAGCCCATCTCGGTTCTCCAATTGTGGGAGCACGCCTTCAGACGTTCCATGTGGCGTGGTTCCACACATCCGCGGATGGGTGGATCCGCAATTTAGTGTTAAAAGGTTACAAAATAGATGTCACGAACCTCGGGCGGCGGCGGCCGCGCTTGTCCCTGCGGGTGGCCTGGTCTGCCCGGCGCCTCTCTTCCCCTGGCGGTCTCCGGCTTCGGCGGCGGGTCGGCGCTGCTCTCTGGCGGCTTCCCGGAAGCAAGGACGCCGCCATCACAAGCGAGGGCAAGGAGGCGGAGCAGGTCTGACGTCACCTGCCTGCTCCGCCAATCAGGCTAGGGCGGGGAATTTAAAATCAGATACCAGGCAGAGATCCGGTGCCTGAGTATCTTCGTTTCTCCTGCGGAAGCTGTGATTCCAGAGCTCCCTCGTCCCTGCAAGCATCCTGTGCTTCCAAGCATCCTGTGCCTCCAAGCATCCTGTGCCTCCAAGCATCCTGAGCCTCCAAGCATCCTGTGCCTCCAAGCATCCTGAGCCTCCAAGCACCTCCGTGCCTCCAATTATCTCCGTGCCTCCAATTACCTCCGTGCCTCCAATTATCTCCGTGCCTCCAATTACCTCCGTGCCTCCAATTATCTCCGTGCCTCCAATTATCTCCGTGCCTCCAATTATCTCCGTGCCTCCAATTATCTCCGTGCCTCCAAGCACCTCCGTGCCTCCAGGTACCTCCAAGCACCTCGTGCCTCCAAGCGCCTCATCCCTCCAAACACCTCGGTGTCTCCAAACACCTCCGTGCCTTCAAGCACCTCCGTGCCTCCAAGCACCTCCGTGCCTCCAAGCACCTCCAAGCACCTCGTGCCTCCAAGCACCTCATCCCTCCAAACACCTCGGTGTCTCCAAACACCTCCGTGCCTCTAAGCACCTCCGTGCCTCCAAGCACCTCCGTGCCTCCAAGCACCTCCGTGTCTCCAAGCACCTCGTGCCTCCAAGCACCTCATCCCTCCAAACACCTCGGTGTCTCCAAACACCTCCGTGCCCCCAAGCACCTCCGTGCCTCCAAGCACCTCCGTGCCTCCAAGGGCCTCCCTGCACTCCCTGTACTCCCAGCACCTCAGTGCCTCCAATACCACAGTGTCTCCAATATCTCAGTACCCAGCCTTCAGTATTTCTACAAGTCTTGCCTTACAGGAGACCTTCAAGAATTCCTCTGGGCCTCCCGCCTGCCGTCTTAGTCCTGCATGAGGAAGACCTACATCCGGCCATCTCTACTACGACCCAGTGGCGGTTCCTCTTCCCGGTCATCGGAAGAAGCCCCGAGTCCACAACACTCCCAAACCAGGTCAGTGACAGTATACTCAGGCCCCATGGACTCGGGGAATCGGAACACGGACTCGAGTGCCATTCAGAACCTGGCTTCTCGAGTGCAAAGTCAGGAAGCAGCGCAAGGCCAGGTGATGCAGTACCTCCAGCAGTTGTCCGGGCGTCTGGATCAGATTCAGGCGTCTCTGGCCTCAGTAATTCCGGCACCTGTTCCAGTAGTCGCACCAGTTGCCGTTGCCAGCAATGTTCAACCATCGGCCGGTGTCACTCCACGCCTTCAGTTGCCTACTCCGTCCCGCTATAATGGGAATCCCAAAAATTGTCGTGGTTTCTTGAACCAATGCGAGGTACATTTCGAGCTACTTGCACACAACTTTCCTACAGACCGGTCCAAGGTAGCATATATTATTTCTCTGTTGGAAGGTTCTGCTTTGGATTGGGTGTCTCCATTATGGGAACGATCTGATCCTATGGTTTCCAACTACACCAACTTCATCTCGTCCTTTCGAAGGATTTTCGACGAGCCCGGCAGAATGACCACTGCTTCTTCCGATTTGCTCCGTGTTCGGCAGGGCGCCCGTTCCGTGGGCCAGTACGTGGTTCATTTCCAGACCATTGCTTCCGAACTACGCTGGAATAATGACGCCCTGAGAGCTGCCTTCTGGAACGGTCTTTCCGACCGGCTGAAAGATGAGCTGGTTACTAGAGATCTGCCGGATCCATTAGAAGATTTGATTTCCCTTTGCGTCAAGGTGGATCTTCGGATGCAGGAGCGTGGAAGAGAACGTAGCCGTTCGGATCGTTCCAGGTTCCGGAATCCTACTCCTAGGCCGGTGGCCTCACCCAGCTCAGATGAGCCCATGCAAATTAACCGCTCCCGACTGTCTCCGGAAGAACGACAGCGTCGTCGTGAGGGTAAACTCTGCCTTTACTGTGGAGCCGCAGATCATTTTCTTAAATCTTGTAAAGCCCGTCCGGGAAACGGGCAGGCCTAGCTTGTTCCGGAGGAGTCAAGCTGGGAGTTACGACAAAAGCTTCTCCAACTTCGGACTGCTTGCTTCCAGTAACTCTAGTCTCCAATTCAGTCTCCAGGTCTTGTGAAGCCCTATTGGATTCCGGAGCTGCAGGGAACTTCGTTTCTTCTTTCTGTGCCCAAAGTTTGGGTTTAAAGTTACGGCCTATTGAGCGGCCAATTTCACTGACGGCTATCAACGGGACTAGAATTTCCAAAGGTCTTATAATGTGGCGCACGGGGCCAGTTAAGCTGCAGGTCGGGGCTCTACATCAGGAAGATTTGGAACTCTTGGTAATCCCAGAAATGCCTCATGATCTGGTTCTGGGAATGCCTTGGCTGAAAAGTCATAATCCCCACATCGACTGGAAGTCGTCACAAATTCTGTCCTGGAGTCCCTTTTGTCACACTAATTGTCTTACTCCTGTTTGTCCGCTCCGTGTTACCTCCAAAACGGATGAAGAGCACATTCCGGAGGCATATCAAGGGTACAAGGACGTATTTTCGGAACAAGCTGCTGACCTGTTACCACCTCACAGGCCTTGGGACTGCCCTATTGACCTTGTCCCAGGGAAGACGCCACCTCGTGGTCGCACATATCCTCTGTCTCTTCCCGAGACTCAAGCCATGTCGGAGTATATTAAGTCCAATATGCTCAAGGGATTCATTCGCCCCTCTTCCTCCCCTGCCGGTGCAGGCTTCTTTTTCGTGAAGAAAAAGGACGGGGGGTTGAGACCATGCATCGACTACCGCGGCCTAAACGACATTACTATTAAGAATAAATACCCCTTGCCACTAATCACAGAGTTATTTGATAGGGTTCGTGGTGCCCGCATTTTTTCAAAACTCGACTTGAGAGGAGCTTACAATCTTATACGCATCCGAGAGGGGGATGAATGGAAGACTGCCTTTAATACCCGAGATGGGCATTACGAATACTTGGTGATGCCGTTTGGTCTTAGTAATGCTCCCGCGGTTTTCCAGGGGTTCGTCAACGAAATCTTTCGTGATATGCTGTATCAGAGCGTTGTGGTATATCTGGACGACATACTGATTTTTTCCAAGAATCTTGTCGAACACAGGACTCAAGTCAAAGAGGTGCTACACCGTTTACGAGAGAATCATCTCTACGCCAAGCTTTCCAAATGTACCTTTGAAGTAACATCTATTCCGTTCCTCGGTTATGTCATCTCGGGGACGGAGCTTCGCATGGATCCGGAAAAGTTGTCGGCCATTCGTGACTGGACTCAGCCTCTTTCCCTGAAAGCAATACAAAGGTTCCTGGGCTTTGCGAACTACTACAGGAAATTCATTAAGGGTTTCTCCACCATTGTTGCGCCCATTACTGCCCTGACGAGGAAGGGTTCTAATCCTAGTTTGTGGCCTCCGGAAGCCATTGTAGCTTTTTCTCGCTTAAAGTTAGCTTTCATGACGGCTCCAGTTCTCCAACAACCAAATTTCGAGGAACCCTTCTTCTTAGAAGTTGATGCATCTTCAGTCGGGGTTGGGGCTGTTCTCTCCCAGTATTTCTCTGATAAAAAATTACATCCGTGTGGCTTCCATTCTCGTAAATTCTCTCCAGCCGAACGAAATTACACTATTGGAGACCAGGAACTCTTGGCAATCAAATCTGCCTTGGAAGAATGGAGATATCTTCTAGAAGGGGCTAAACATGTGTTTACCATCTACACGGATCACAAGAATTTGCTGTACATCAAATCCGCACAATGCTTGAATCCTCGCCAGGCGAGATGGGCACTTTTCTTTTCCCGATTCTCGTTCATTATCAAGTACCGGGCCGGGACTCTCAATATTAAAGCAGATGCGCTTTCTCGTTCACAAGTTCCCACAGACGAGGATGAACCTCCGGAGCGGGGATTAATTCTGAATCCAGTTTCTGTCTCTGCTGCTTTAACTACTCCAGCTCCTCCTCCTGGAAGAATGTCCGTGCCAGCTAGATTCCGCCCAGGAATACTACTGTGGGCCCATAACTCCAAGTTTTCCGGTCATCCCGGCGCTCAGAAGATGTACAAGTTTCTGCAAAGGTCTTACTGGTGGAACACCATGAGGAAGGATGTACAAGATTGCGTTAATTCGTGTCCCCAATGTACACAACATAAATCTCCTCGTCTGCCTCCTGCAGGGTTACTTCGTCCTCTGCCTATCCCTGTGAGACCCTGGACTCACATTTCCATGGACTTCATCACTGACTTGCCCTGTTCCAAGGGTTGCAACACCGTTTGGGTTATCGTTGACCGTTTTTCGAAGATGGCACACTTTGTGCCCTTGACTGGTCTCCCGACAGCACCGAAACTGGCTCTATTGTTTATCCGAGAACATTTTCGTTTGCATGGGTTGCCACAAGAGATTGTTTCTGACCGTGGAGTACAGTTCACCGCCAGGTTTTGGAAAGCCCTTTGTTCAACTCTACACATTAAACTTAAGTTTTCGTCTGCTTATCATCCCCAAACTAATGGGCAAACGGAACGAGTCAATCAAGATCTAGAGACTTTTCTTCGTTTGTATCTCTCTCCTTCACAGGACAACTGGGTGGAGTTGTTGCCTTGGGCGGAGTTTGCCCATAACCATTTGTTTCATTCTTCCACTGGGGAATCACCATTTTTCGTCAACTACGGGTTCCATCCCCGTGTTCCGGAATTTCCAAGCCTTCCGATAATAGAGGTTCCTGCTGTAGTGTCCACTCTACGACACTTTGGACAAATTTGGAGAAAGGTTCATGCTAATCTTAAGCAGGTTTCTGTTCGGTACAAGTTCTTCGCAGATAAGAAACGACAAGCCGCACCTCAATATAAAGTTGGGGACAGGGTATGGCTGTCCACACGGAATCTCCGGTTGAAGGTGCCCACCATGAAATTCGCTCCAAGGTTCATCGGTCCTTACCCTGTGCTACAAGTCTTAAATCCTGTGGTCTGTAAACTGGGTTTGCCTGCCCATCTTCGAATACCTAACGCCTTTCATGTTTCTCTACTCCGTCCCCTCATTCTGAATCGGTTCCACTCAGCACTACCTAGGCCAACGTCCGTAGCGGCAGAAGCTGGAGCGGAGTTTGAAATCAAAACTATTCTTGACTCTCGTTATCTTCATAAAAAATTACAGTACTTGGTGGACTGGAAGGGTTATGGTCCTGAGGAGAGAAGTTGGATTGGGGCTACTGAAGTAACGGCTCCTCGTCTGATTCGGATCTTCCACTCCAGACATCCGACTAAGCCCGGGAAGTGTCCAGGGGCCACTCCTGGAGGAGGGGGTACTGTCACGAACCTCGGGCGGCGGCGGCCGCGCTTGTCCCTGCGGGTGGCCTGGTCTGCCCGGCGCCTCTCTTCCCCTGGCGGTCTCCGGCTTCGGCGGCGGGTCGGCGCTGCTCTCCGGCGGCTTCCCGGAAGCAAGGACGCCGCCATCACAAGCGAGGGCAAGGAGGCGGAGCAGGTCTGACGTCACCTGCCTGCTCCGCCAATCAGGCTAGGGCGGGGAATTTAAAATCAGATACCAGGCAGAGATCCGGTGCCTGAGTATCTTCGTTTCTCCTGCGGAAGCTGTGATTCCAGAGCTCCCTCGTCCCTGCAAGCATCCTGTGCTTCCAAGCATCCTGTGCCTCCAAGCATCCTGTGCCTCCAAGCATCCTGAGCCTCCAAGCATCCTGTGCCTCCAAGCATCCTGAGCCTCCAAGCACCTCCGTGCCTCCAATTATCTCCGTGCCTCCAATTACCTCCGTGCCTCCAATTATCTCCGTGCCTCCAATTACCTCCGTGCCTCCAATTATCTCCGTGCCTCCAATTATCTCCGTGCCTCCAAGCACCTCCGTGCCTCCAAGCACCTCCGTGCCTCCAGGTACCTCCAAGCACCTCGTGCCTCCAAGCGCCTCATCCCTCCAAACACCTCGGTGTCTCCAAACACCTCCGTGCCTTCAAGCACCTCCGTGCCTCCAAGCACCTCCGTACCTCCAAGCACCTCGTGCCTCCAAGCACCTCATCCCTCCAAACACCTCGGTGTCTCCAAACACCTCCGTGCCTCTAAGCACCTCCGTGCCTCCAGTTACCTCCGTGTCTCCAAGCACCTCGTGCCTCCAAGCACCTCATCCCTCCAAACACCTCGGTGTCTCCAAACACCTCCGTGCCCCCAAGCACCTCCGTGCCTCCAAGGGCCTCCCTGCACTCCCTGTACTCCCAGCACCTCAGTGCCTCCAATACCACAGTGTCTCCAATATCTCAGTACCCAGCCTTCAGCATTTCTACAAGTCTTGTCTTACAGGAGACCTTCAAGAATTCCTCTGGGCCTCCCGCCTGCCGTCTTAGTCCTGCATGAGGAAGACCTACATCCGGCCATCTCTACTACGACCCAGTGGCGGTTCCTCTTCCCGGTCATCGGAAGAAGCCCCGAGTCCACAACACTCCCAAACCAGGTCAGTGACAATAGAGTTCGACTGTCTTCCGCCTCTGCGGTTTTTCAAGACAGGATTGCCTCTGTCGGACGACAAGAGGACGGTTCTGCAAATTGCCATTCAGTCCCTACTGGATTCGGCAGTTTTGATTCCGGTCCCTGTACACCAACAGGGTCAGGGTTATTATTCAAGTCTGTTTGTGGTACCGAAGCCGGATGGCTCAGTCAGACCAATATTGAACTTAAAGGGGCTCAATCAGTACGTAACTTACTACAGATTCAAGATGGAGTCTCTACGTTCGGTGATTGCGGGTTTAGAGCCAAAGGAATTTATGATTGCGCTAGACCTCAAGGATGCGTACTTACACATTCCAATTTGGCAGCCTCATCAGAAATTCTTACGGTTTGCAATACGCCAGAACCATTACCAGTTTCAGGCTCTACCGTTTGGCCTGTCATCAGCGCCTCGGGTATTCACCAAAGTGATGTCTGTGATGATAGCTCATCTCAGATCCCTAGGAGTGACAATAGTTCCATATTTAGACGAACTGCTCATCAAAGCTCCGTCTCAACAGATACTTCTCCAACATGCGCTGCAAACATACGATGTACTGGTTCACCACGGTTGGATTGTCAATTTCAAGAAATCACATCTAATTCCGTCTCAACGCCTTCAGTTCCTAGGTATGATTCTCGATACGGTCAATCAAAGAATTTACCTACCACAGCAGAAAGTACAAATTCTGCGCCATTTAGTACAATTAGTGCTGAAGCCACGCACAGTGTCGGTACACTTGTGCATTCGCCTCTTAGGCACAATGGTGGCAGCTTTCGAGGCGCTTCAGTTCGGAAGATTTCACTCTCGTCCATTTCAACTGAATGTGCTCGCCCAGTGGTCGGGCTCGCATCTGCAGATTCACCACAGGGTGAGGTTGTCGCCAAGAGCAAGAGTATCTCTGCTCTGGTGGCTCAAGGAACACAATTTAACCGCAGGAAGACGGTTCGGAGGCTGGAATTGGATAATTCTAACTACGGACGCCAGTCTCAGAGGTTGGGGAGCGATAATTCAAAATTGTCAGCTCCAGGGTCTCTGGGCGGATCACGAAAAATTGCTGTCTATAAATGTCCTGGAACTCCGCGCAATTTACAATGCGCTACGACAAGCAGTGCACATGATTCGCTCTCAGCCGGTCCAAGTGCAGTCAGACAATGCGACGGCGGTCGCATACATCAACAAACAAGGAGGAACGAGAAGCCGCATGGCAATGCGGGAAGTAGCTTGAATCCTCAATTAGGCGTAATGTCACCAGGTGATATTGTCGGCCGTGTTCATTCCGGAAGTGGTCAACTGGGAAGCGGATTATCTCAGTCGTTGGGATTTTCATCCAGGCGAATGGGCATTAAATCCAGAAGTGTTTCACATGTTGGTTCAGCGATGGGGTTATCCTCAGGTGGACCTGATGGCGTCTCGACACAATCACCAAACGTTCCAGTATGTGTCCAGAACAAGAGATCCAAAGGCAGTGGCAGTGGATGCTCTCACTGTCGCGTGGCCGTACAGTCTTGTGTATCTGTTTCCACCGTTTCCGTTGCTCCCTCTGGTGCTAAAACGGATCAAAAGAGAGTCGGTCACAGTCATACTGGTCGCGGACGTGGTTTCCAACAAACCAACACAACTCGCCAGGACGCTAAGGTTACCGACAAGCCAGTGGCATGACGGGCTACCAGCCCATCTCGGTTCTCCAATTGTGGGAGCACGCCTTCAGACGTTCCATGTGGCGTGGTTCCACACATCCGCGGATGGGTGGATCCGCAATTTAGTGTTAAAAGGTTACAAAATAGAGTTCGACTGTCTTCCGCCTCTGCGGTTTTTCAAGACAGGATTGCCTCTGTCGGACGACAAGAGGACGGTTCTGCAAATTGCCATTCAGTCCCTACTGGATTCGGCAGTTTTGATTCCGGTCCCTGTACACCAACAGGGTCAGGGTTATTATTCAAGTCTGTTTGTGGTACCGAAGCCGGATGGCTCAGTCAGACCAATATTGAACTTAAAGGGGCTCAATCAGTACGTAACTTACTACAGATTCAAGATGGAGTCTCTACGTTCGGTGATTGCGGGTTTAGAGCCAAAGGAATTTATGATTGCGCTAGACCTCAAGGATGCGTACTTACACATTCCAATTTGGCAGCCTCATCAGAAATTCTTACGGTTTGCAATACGCCAGAACCATTACCAGTTTCAGGCTCTACCGTTTGGCCTGTCATCAGCGCCTCGGGTATTCACCAAAGTGATGTCTGTGATGATAGCTCATCTCAGATCCCTAGGAGTGACAATAGTTCCATATTTAGACGAACTGCTCATCAAAGCTCCGTCTCAACAGATACTTCTCCAACATGCGCTGCAAACATACGATGTACTGGTTCACCACGGTTGGATTGTCAATTTCAAGAAATCACATCTAATTCCGTCTCAACGCCTTCAGTTCCTAGGTATGATTCTCGATACGGTCAATCAAAGAATTTACCTACCACAGCAGAAAGTACAAATTCTGCGCCATTTAGTACAATTAGTGCTGAAGCCACGCACAGTGTCGGTACACTTGTGCATTCGCCTCTTAGGCACAATGGTGGCAGCTTTCGAGGCGCTTCAGTTCGGAAGATTTCACTCTCGTCCATTTCAACTGAATGTGCTCGCCCAGTGGTCGGGCTCGCATCTGCAGATTCACCACAGGGTGAGGTTGTCGCCAAGAGCAAGAGTATCTCTGCTCTGGTGGCTCAAGGAACACAATTTAACCGCAGGAAGACGGTTCGGAGGCTGGAATTGGATAATTCTAACTACGGACGCCAGTCTCAGAGGTTGGGGAGCGATAATTCAAAATTGTCAGCTCCAGGGTCTCTGGGCGGATCACGAAAAATTGCTGTCTATAAATGTCCTGGAACTCCGCGCAATTTACAATGCGCTACGACAAGCAGTGCACATGATTCGCTCTCAGCCGGTCCAAGTGCAGTCAGACAATGCGACGGCGGTCGCATACATCAACAAACAAGGAGGAACGAGAAGCCGCATGGCAATGCGAGAAGTAGCTTGAATCCTCAATTAGGCGGAATGTCACCAGGTGATATTGTCGGCCGTGTTCATTCCGGAAGTGGTCAACTGGGAAGCGGATTATCTCAGTCGTTGGGATTTTCATCCAGGCGAATGGGCATTAAATCCAGAAGTGTTTCACATGTTGGTTCAGCGATGGGGTTATCCTCAGGTGGACCTGATGGCGTCTCGACACAATCACCAAACGTTCCAGTATGTGTCCAGAACAAGAGATCCAAAGGCAGTGGCAGTGGATGCTCTCACTGTCGCGTGGCCGTACAGTCTTGTGTATCTGTTTCCACCGTTTCCGTTGCTCCCTCTGGTGCTAAAACGGATCAAAAGAGAGTCGGTCACAGTCATACTAGTGGCGCCTCATTGGCCTCGGAGAGCTTGGTTCTCGGATCTCCGAGGACTACTCGCAGACGATCCTTGGCCGCTCCCACTGCGTCCAGACCTGTTACAACAGGGTCCGTTCCTTTACCCTGATTTAGCGCGGCTGCGTTTGACGGGGTGGCTGTTGAGACCGCCCTCTTAAGAAGAGAGGGCATTTCAGATTCGGTTATACCAACCATGTTACGAGCTAGGAAGCCGGTTACGGCAGCTCATTATTACAGAATATGGCGTGCCTATATAGGTTGGTGTGAAGCTCGGAAGTTTCCGACATCCTCTTTCAAGTTATCCCGCCTTTTGTTATTTCTACAAACAGGGTTAGATGGAGGACTGCGTTTATCTACACTAAAGGTGCAGGTATCTGCTTTGTCAATTTACTTTCAAAGAAGATTGGCTCTATTGCCGTCTATACGCACTTTTCTCCAAGGTGTCCTCAGAGTACAGCCTCCATTCATTCCACCTACAGCGCCATGGGACTTGAATCTGGTTTTAGAGTTCTTACAGTCTTTATATTTTGAACCCTTACAGCAAGTGGATATAAAGTTTCTCACTTGGAAAACAATTTTTCTTCTAGCCTTAGCTTCGGCAAGGCGTGTTTCGGATTTGGGTGCCTTGTCATGCAAGGCACCGTATTTGGTGTTTCATGATGACAGAGCGGAACTTCGGACGAATCCCGCCTTCTTACCCAAGGTAGTGTCATCTTTTCACATCAATCAACCAATAGTAGTTCCTGTGTTGACAGCACATTCTGGAACTCTTGATGTGGTACGCGCTTTACGCGTTTATGTATCCCGAACGTCTTCAGTTCGTAAGACGGATACGTTGTTTGTTCTCTATGATGCTGCCAAGATAGGTTGGCCAGCGTCTAAACAAACCTTATCCAGATGGATAAAACTGACCATACGTCAGGCTTACCTTCATGCTAGGTTACAACCGCCTACGTCAGTAACCGCTCATTCCACACGTTCTGTGGGAACTTCATGGGCAGCGGGTCGTGGGGCTTCTACGACGCAGCTTTGCCGTGCGGCTACATGGTCTTCAGTGCACACGTTTGTGCGCTTTTACAAGTTTGATACGTTTGCGGCATCAGCATCTAGCTTTGGCCGCCTAGTGTTACAAGTGCCAAACAGCTCTCCCGCCCACAAGGGAAGCTTTGGTACGTCCCAAGAGTACTCCAGTGACCCCTAGTGGATGATAAAGAAAATAGGATTTTGGTACTTACCAGGTAAATCCTTTTCTTTGAATCCATAGGGGGCACTGGACGCCCACCCAGAGCAGTTTTACCTAGTTGTGGTGAGTTCTGAGGATCTTATGGTAACACACTTTCACCGACTGGTTCAAATTACAAGTGCTGGTTAGGGTGTCAACTGTTTAGTTGTCAGTAACGTTATGTGTTAACTTCGTTATTGTCAGTTATGTTATATGTAATACTCCATTGTCAACATCTCTATAGTTCCTGTTCGGCTCAGTAAAAAACACTGAGAGGTGCTCGGGGATATGGAGGGGTGGAGTGTTCTAAATGTAAATATTCAGTGCTGTTCCTACGGAAGCCCGTTCATATCCCAAGAGTACTCCAGTGCCCCCTATGGATTCAAAGAAAAGGATTTACCTGGTAAGTACCAAAATCCTATTTTTAGCTCGCTACCCCCGGGGGTGGCGAGCTGAAATGCATGAAGAGTGGCCCGTTTGGCCATCCATAAACGGGGTGTATCGCCCCCTGCTATCTCCCACCACATTAGACGAGAGATAGGGGGCGATAACATTTGAATTTCGCCCAGAGAGTCAACTGCCCAGGTAGTTGATACAAAGATATGAAACAGGACTGCAAGTTTAAATAGCCCACCTGCTAGAAAGATAGGATTCATTGGCTGAGTAAACCGGAGTTTACAAAGCGTTATTGCCTAGTTGGCGGTGCAGCAGGGCTGACCAGAAGACAACGCTAGTGATCTCGGACACCCACAGAACGGGCATACACACTGAGCGATATTTGGGAAGCCAATCCTGGGATCAGTGGTATCCTGGGATTTTGCGGAAAAAGAGTCTCTGGATTTAAATCCCTGGACTGGTGCCTCCAATCCCAGGATTTTCGGGATTAACCCCTTGCGACCACTGGCAGGCAGACTCAGGACTCTGCAGTGCTGGCCCCGCAGCCCCTCCGATCCCCTGCAGCTCCCTCCTTTCTCCCTGGGAACAGTGTGTGTGCTGTCAGTGTCAGCTGCAGGCTCAGGAGGGATTACGTACTATTTACTGGCAGCTGGGATGCTGACCGCCAGTATACCGACGTTGGCATCCCGGCCACCGGTATGCCAGCAGCAGTGCGACCACTAGAAAGCCCCTCGTGGGTTTGCTGTGCTCACCACGCTGCGGGCACGGTGGGTCACAGCGCTCCCCACAGTTGGGATTCCGTCATCAGTATTGTGGCCGCCGGGATCCCGACTGGCTGTAGTCATACCCTCAGGAGGCAGTGCTGGCCCCGCAACCTGCTCCGATCCCCTGCAGCTCCGTCCTCTCTCCCTGGGCACACTGTGTGTGCTGCCAGTGGGCCTAATTCAGTAAGAACTACAATTGCAGCAGCTTTCCAAAAGCAATCCTTTACAATGCAAATGCAGGAGGAGGTGCAAACCACCTCCCTGCAGGTCGCGATGTTCATCTGCGCTTACTCATGCTTGCCGTCGTAGTGCGGCTTGCAAGTCCAAGGAAATTGCATTTGCGACGCAGTCCTTGGCCTCACTACTCCCAGGAAATGGGGGCTACACGCCCCTGTTTTCCCCAATGCCGGCTGCCCCTATACCTCGCTCTGAACACCTCTACTGCTCCATCCTGGTAAAGAGGCGAAGCAGGAAGCATTATACCTGAACATTAAGTGCAGGTATAATACATGTACCGTAATGTCTCTTTTTGTTCTGATACAGTTTTTTTTAAATGATGCAAATTTCTCCCAATGTTTTAGAAGATTAAGGGGGATATTTTTCAAAGCTTGGAGAGAGATAAAGTACCAACCATTGCCTACTTTCCCTGATCCAATGGGAGACACCCGTTTTTTGGGGTAGTCCCCCGCACCAGCAGAAAAGTGGGCAGAATAAGGAGATAGAGTGAATCTGCGGTCCCAGCAGAGAGGCAGGGCCTTATGATGCAATTTTATGCTTATGCCCCTATGTAAATATGCTCCAATCCCTCTGAGGAGGTGGGTCCTAATGGCGCGATTAGACCACCAACCTGATTTTCCTCTCCGGGCAACTCCCAGAGAGGAAAACATTAATGTAGGCAAGTATGTTTTACTGGTTGTGCTTGAAAAATGATAGACCTGATTGGTTGGTACTATCTCTCTCCACTTCACCTCTCTCCAAGCTTCAACAAATCTCCCCCTAAATGTGAATAAACTGTGAATTGTAGGACGAATCTAGAAGGGAGCTTCTCACTCTGTTACCCACGGATCTAGAGGAATTGTTCTTACATGGCTTTTTTTTTATTATTTTAAATCATACGTGCCGACATTCTGGCTGCCACCTCCTGGAGAAAGCAGCCAAGTTGAAAACTACAGGGGGAGTGGTGAACTGCAGAGGAAGTGGTGTGGTAGCCCCCCAGTTCACATAGGTCGCAGGCAGCTCAAGGAGATTTGGCCACTCTTCTGGAGGTCTGGGAGCACCACCCAATTTTTAGTGGGCCTCACGGACAATCCAGGAGAGTAGGCAAGTTTTTTTATAGCTTAAACTCTAATTGATGTTTAAAAAAAAAAAAAGTTTGAAAGATAATGTCATGAGTTTAACAAAAAGACAGAATGAAAGACTGCTCTTACTCACTAGCTATGAATAATCAAGTGAAGAAAATGTACTGTGTGTGTGAGTATGAGTCTGTTCTACTCCATACACCAGCTCATGATATAAAAAAAAGGCCAGGACTTCAGGTAGAAATACCTTTGTTTTAAAAGTGAAAAAGTATGTTTTTTATTTCAGTTACATCATCAAAGCATGAGAATGACAACAACTTATTCTGTTTATAGTTTGTCATGACACGTCAATGGGAACAATTATATTTAGCTGGTTATTAACTGACTTACAGGTATGAAACACTAAAGTTGGTACACACTATACAATTCTCACTTAAGCTGCAATTTAACTCACAATTTTTTTTTGTGCAAGGAAACATATTGTGCGTACATTCCAATCCTCACTAGTTATATGTCCTAATAATCGGAAGGAAAAGAGATTTACATATGTACTTTTGGAAGATCTGTCGACAAGTCGGTCGTCAGACCGTACACATTGTAATCTAATGTTTTAAGTATTCTTGAAGATCCAGTCATGAGATCAGACTGATATATCTGTGAATAATTTAAATTGTACGTGCGTAAAATACTTAGCTGATCTGCAAGATAATTGTATAGTGTATATCCAGAGCTGTCAGACTGATAACTCAGTATATTATTCTCCTTTAAGATGCCTCTTTGCAATACGTATTTGCCACTAGGTGGCAGGCTCTGTCTGCTTAAGAGACAGCATAAACCAGTGATCGTCTGATGCTCCTGACACTTTACCAAAACCTTCATCTCTTCCCTCCCGCTGCCTCCCTCCCCCACCCCCCTTTACTGGTTTCCTTGTACCTGAAATAAGCAGAAGGAAACTTGTATACGATGTGAATTAAAAGGTCACAGTTTATTAAATTTGACCATAAGTTGACTGATTAATTTTTTGGTGGCCTAGATAGCACTGCGGGTCTTCAGCCCTCATCACAACTAAAACCGGTAACTGACCAGTAACCGAGCCCCGGGAGAACGCACCTCTGCTGCCTTCTCAGGGCTTTGGCCCAGACCCCCATCTGGGTGGTACCGAGTGTATCGGCCGCTTTCGCTGGAATGGGGTGTGTCTTCGGGTTTTGCTAGCGCCACAATTGGCTGGCCCACAGCGCTTCCACCACTATTGTGACCTGCTCTGCGAAAAGAGAAGATGGTAAACACAATCCCTCCCTTCGCTGTCCTTAGTGGCATGATCGCCATTTTCTCTTACGTCCTAGTGGATGCTGGGGTTCCATTTAGTACCATGGGGTATAGAGGCGTCCTTTGGGAGCCACTGGCACTTTAAGAGTTTAACAGTGTGGGCTGGCTCCTCCCTCTATGCCCCTCCTACCAGACTCAGTTTAGAAAATGTGCCTGGAGGAGCCGGTCACAGCTAGGAGAGCTCCTAGGAGTTTTCTTAGTTTTATTGTTTTCTAGAGTTTGTTATTTTACAGGCAGGCTGCTGGCAACAGCCTCCCTGCTTCGTGGGACTTAGGGGGGGAGTAAGATCCAACCTTTGAGGTTAATGGCCCCTATCTCCGCTGACAGGACACTGAGCTCCTGAGGGTGATGATCGTTAGTCGTCCGAGGTGACCGCTCACTCCCGCAGCATGGCGGTATGCGGGTCCCCGGCGGTAATGGCGGCAAAAGGGTGGGAGCACAGCTTTGACAGGCTGCGCTCCGGAAGGCTCAGCGGCACACTGTGTACGGCGCTGTGAGGGGCGTCCTGGGCCAGCGCGATACCCTACACTGGTCAAACATAGCTTTCAAGGTCTAACCCACTGTTTGCTGCAAAAATTACCTCAGGCCAGTATAATCTCTAAGTGCTGTAAGATGCGCCATTACAGGGGTCGGAGCTTCTCTTCAGAGCGGATCCAGCACTAACCAGCACCATTTTCTCCCTGCAGACACACGCTGACAGGGAACGCTGTCCTCCACATAACTACACTGAGGTAAAAGGTGTTATAAAAGGGGGGAGTGATATTATGTACTAGCTACCCTGTTAAGGTTACACTAGTCAGCAGGGTTTTTATCTTTATAAAAGCCTATAAGGGCTCGCTGTGGCTGGCTTCTTGTGCTCTGTGACTCTCTGAAGATATTCGGGGGGAGACTGTGTTGATATTTTCCTGTGTATGTGTAATCCACTTTCTCTGACGTCCTAGTGGATGCTGGGAACTCCGTAAGGACCATGGGGAATAGACGGGCTCCGCAGGAGACTGGGCACTCTAAAAGAAAGATTAGGTACTATCTGGTGTGCACTGGCTCCTCCCACTATGACCCTCCTCCAGACCTCAGTTAAATTTCTGTGCCCGGCCGAGCTGGATGCACACTAGGGGCTCTCCTGAGCTCCTAGAAAGAAAGTATATTTTAGGTTTTTTATTTTACAGTGAGACCTGCTGGCAACAGGCTCACTGCAGCGAGGGACTAAGGGGAGAAGAAGCGAACCTACCTGCTTGCAGCTAGCTTGGGCTTCTTAGGCTACTGGACACCATTAGCTCCAGAGGGATCGACCGCATGGAACTGGCCTTGGTGTTCGTTCCCGGAGCCGCGCCGCCGTCCCCCTTACAGAGCCAGAAGCAAGAAGAGGTCCGGAAAATCGGCGGCAGAAGACATCAGTCTTCACCAAGGTAGCGCACAGCACTGCAGCTGTGCGCCATTGCTCCTCATACACACTTCACACTCCGGTCACTGAGGGTGCAGGGCGCTGGGGGGGGGCGCCCTGAGCAGCAATAAAAACACCTTGGCTGGCAAATATATCACAATATATAGCCCCAGAGGCTATATATGTGATAAATACCCCTGCCAGAATCCATTAAAAAGCGGGAGAAAAGTCAGCGAAAAAGGGGCGGAGCTATCTCCCTCAGCACACTGGCGCCATTTTCTCTTCACAGTGCAGCTGGAAGACAGCTCCCCAGGCTCTCCCCTGTAGTTTGCAGGCTCAAAGGGTTAAAAAGAGAGGGGGGGCACTAAATTTAGGCGCAATATTGTATATACAAGCAGCTATTGGGAAAAATTCACTCAATATAGTGTTAATCCCTAAATTATATAGCGCTCTGGTGTGTGCTGGCATACTCTCTCTCTGTCTCCCCAAAGGGCTGTGTGGGGTCCTGTCCTCAGTCAGAGCATTCCCTGTGTGTGTGCAGTGTGTCGGTACGGCTGTGTCGACACGTTTGATGAGGATGCTTATGTGGTGGCAGAGCAGATGCCGATAAATGTGATGTCGCCCCCTGTGGGGCCGACACCAGAGTGGATGGATAGGTGGAAGGTATAAACCGACAGTGTCAACTCCTTACATAAAAGGCTGGATGACGTAACAGCTATGGGACAGCCGGCTTCTCAGCCCGCGCCTGCCCAGGCGTCTCAAAGGCCATCAGGGGCTCAAAAACGCCCGCTCCCTCAGATGGCAGACACAGATGTCGACACGGAGTCTGACTCCAGTGTCGACGAGGTTGAGACATATACACAATCCACTAGGAACATCCGTTACATGATCCCGCAATAAAAAATGTGTTACACATTTCTGACATTAACCCAAGTACCACTAAAAAAGGGTTTTATGTTTGGGGAGAAAAAGCAGGCAGTGTTTTGTTCCCCCATCAAATGAGTGAATGAAGTGTGAAAAAGCGTGGGTTCCCCCGATAAGAAACTGGTAATTTCTAAAAAGTTACTGATGGCGTACCCTTTCCCGCCAGAGGATAAGTTACGCTGGGAGATATCCCCTAGGGTGGATAAGGCGCTCACACGTTTGTCAAAAAAGGTGTCACTGCCGTCTTAGGATACGGCCACTTTGAAGGTACCTGCTGATAAAAAGCAGGAGGCTATCCTGAAGTCTGTATTTACACACTCAGGTACTAGACTGAGACCTGCAGATAGTGCTGCTGCAGCGTGGTCTGTGACCCTGTCAAACAGGGATACTATTTTGCGAACATAAGAGCATATTAAAGACGTCGTCTTATATATGAGGGATGCACAGAGGGATATTTTGCCGGCTGGCATCCAGAATTAATGCAATGTCCATTCTGTCAGGAGGGTATTAGAGACCCGACACTGGACAGGTGATGCTGACTTTAAAAGGCACATAGAGCCTTATAAGGGTGAGGAATTGTTTGGGGATGGTCTCTGGGACCTCGTATCCACAGCAACAGCTAGGAAGAAAACATTTTACCTCAGGTTTCCTCACAGCCTAAGAAAGCACTGTATTATCAGGTACAGTCCTTTCGGCTTCAGAAAAGCAAGCGGGTCAAAGGCGCTTCCTTTCTGCACAGAGACGAGGGAAGAGGGAAAAAGCTGCACCAGTCAGCCAGTTCCCAGAATCAAAATTCTTCCCCCGCTTCCTCTGAGTCCACCGCATGACGCGGGGGCTCCACAGGCATAGCCAGGTACGGTGGGGGGCCGCCTCAAAAATTTCAGCGATCAGTGGGCTCTCTCACAGGTGGATCCCTGGATCCTTCAAGTAGTATCTCAGGGGTACAAGCTGGAATTCGAGGCGTCTCCCCCCCGCCGTTTCCTCAGATCTGCCTTGCCGACAACTCCCTCAGGCAGGGAGGCTGTGCTAGAGGCAATTCACAAGCTGTATTCCCAGCAGGTGATAGTCAAGGTGCCCCTACTTCAACAAGGACGGGGTTACTATTCCACACTGTTTGTGGTACCGAAACCGGACGGTTCGGTGAGACCCATTTTAAATTTGAAATCCTTGAACACGTACATAAAAAAATTCAAGTTCAAGATGGAATCGCTCAGGGCGGTTATTGCAAGCCTGGAGGAGGGGGATTACATGGTATCCCTGGACATCAAGGATGCTTACCTACATGTCCCCATTTACCATCCTCACCAGGAGTACCTCAGATTTGTGGTACAGGATTGCCATTACCAATTCCAAACACTGCCGTTTGGACTGTCCACGGCACCGAGGGTCTTTACCAAGGTAATGGCAGAAATGATGATACTCCTTCGAAAAAAGGGAGTTTTAATTATCCCGTACTTGGACGATCTCCTTATAAAGGCGAGGTCCAAGGAGCAGTTGTTGGTTGGAGTAGCACTATCTCGGGAAGTGCTACAACAGCACGGATGGATTCTATACATTCCAAAGTCACAGCTGGTTCCTACCACACGCCTACTGTTCCTGGGGATGGTTCTGGACACAGAACAGAAAAAAGTGTTTCTCCCGCAGGAGAAAGCCAAGGAGCTGTCATCTCTAGTCAGAGACCTCCTGAAACCAAAACAGGTATCGGTGCATCACTGCACACGAGTCCTGGGAAAAATGGTAGCTTCTTACGAAGCAAAATTCCATTCGGCAGGTTCCATGCAAGAACCTTTCAGTGGGACCTCTTGGACAAGTGGTCGGGATCGCATTTTCAGATGCATCGGCTGATAACCCTGTCTCCAAGGACCAGGGTATCTTTACTGTGGTGGCTGCAGAGTGCTCATCTTCAAGAGGGCCGCAGATTCGGCATACAGGACTGGGTCCTGGTAACCACGGATGCCAGCCTTCGAGGCTGGGGGGGCAGTCACACAGGGAAGAAATTTCCAAGGACTTTGGTCAAGTCAGGAGTCGTCCCTACACATAAATATTCTGGAACTGAGGGCCATTTACAATGCCCTAAGTCTGGCAAGGCCTCTGCTTCAAAACCAGCCGGTACTGATCCAATCAGACAACATCACGGCAGTCGCCCATGTAAACCGACAGGGCGGCACAAGAAGCAGGATGGCGATGGCAGAAGCCACAAGGATTCTCCGATGGGCGGAAAATCACGTCTTAGCACTGTCAGCAGTGTTCATTCCGGGAGTGGTCAACTGGGAAGCAGACTTCCTCAGCAGACACGACCTACACCCGGGAGAGTGGGGACTTCATCCAGAAGTCTTCCAACTGTTGGTAAACCGTTGGGAAAGGCCACAGGTGGACATGATGGCGTCCCGCCTAAACAAAAAACTAGATATTGCGCCAGGTCAAGGGACCCTCAGGCAGTAGCTGTGGACGCTCTAGTGACACCGTGGGTGTACCAGTCGCTTTATGTATTCCCTCCTCTGCCTCTCATACCAAAGGTACTGAGAATAATAAGAAAACGAGGAGTAAGAACGATACTCGTGGTTCCGGATGGGCCAAGAAGAGCTTGGTACCCAGAACTTCAAGAAATGATATCAGAGGACCCATGGCCTCTACCGCTCAGACAGGATCTGCTACAGCAGGGGCCCGGTCTGTTCCAAGACTTACCGCGGCTGCGTTTGACGGCATGGCGGTTGAATTCCGGATCCTAAAGGAAAAGGGCATTCCGGAGGAAGTCATTCCTACGCTGATAAATGCCAGGAAAGAAGTAACCGCAAACCATTATCACCGTATTTGGCGAAAATATGTTGCGTGGTGTGAGGCCAGGAAGGCCCCAACAGAGGAATTTCAGCTGGGTCGTTTTCTGCACTTCCTACAGTCAGGAGTGACTATGGGCCTAAACTTGGGTTCCATTAAGGTCCAGATTTCGGCTCTGTCGATTTTCTTCCAGAAAGAACTGGCTTCACTGCCTGGAGTTCAGACATTTGTAAAGGGAGTGCTACATATTCAGCCCCCTTTTGTGCCTCCTGTGGCACCTTGGTGTTGTTGTGTGTGGTGTTGAGTTTCCTAAAATCACATTGGTTTGAGCCACTTAAAACTGTGGATTTGAAATATCTCACGTGGAAAGTGGTCATGTTATTGGCCTTGGCTTCGGCCAGGCGTGTGTCAGAATTGGTGGCTTTGTCATGTAAAAGCCCTTATCTGATTTTGCATATTGATAGGGCAGAATTGAGGACTCGTCCCCAGTTTCTCCCTAAGGTGGTATCAGCTTTTCACTTGAACCAACCTATTGTAGTGCCTGCGGCTACTAGGGACTTGGAAGATTCCAAGTTACTGGACGTAGTCAGGGCCTTAAAAATTTATATTTCCAGGACGGCTGGAGTCAGGAAAACTGACTCGCTTTTTATCCTGTAGGCACCCAACAAAATAGGTGCTCCTGCTTCTAAGCAGACTATTGCTCGCTGAATTTGTAGCACAATTCAGCTGGAGCATTCTGCGGCTGGATTGCCGCATCCTAAATCAGTAAAAGCCCATTCCACGAGGAAAGTGGGCTCATCTTGGGCGGCTGCCCGAGGGGTCTCGGCTTTACAACTTTGCCGAGCTGCAACTTGGTCAGGGGCAAACACGTTTGCAAAATTCTACAATTTTGATACCCTGGCTGAGGAGGACCTTGAGTTCTCTCATTCGGTGCTGCAGAGTCATCCGCACTCTCCCGCCCGTTTGGGAGCTTTGGTATAATCCCCATGGTCCTTACGGAGTTCCCAGCATCCACTAGGACGTCAGAGAAAATAAGATTTTACTCACCGGTAAATCTATTTCTCGTAGTCCGTAGTGGATGCTGGGCGCCCATCCCAAGTGCGGATTGTCTGCAATACTTGTATTAGTTATTGCCTAACTAAGGGTTATTGTTGAGCCATCTGTTGAGAGGCTCAGTTATATTTCATACTGTTAACTGGGTATAGTATCACGAGTTATACGGTGTGATTGGTGTGGCTGGTATGAGTCTTACCCGGGATTCAAAATCCTTCCTTATTGTGTCAGCTCTTCCGGGCACAGTATCCTAACTGAGGTCTGGAGGAGGGTCATAGTGGGAGGAGCCAGTGCACACCAGATAGTACCTAATCTTTCTTTTAGAGTGCCCAGTCTCCTGCGGAGCCCGTCTATTCCCCATGGTCCTTACGGAGTTCCCAGCATCCACTACGGACTACGAGAAATAGATTTACTGGTGAGTAAAATCTTATTTTATCATGTTTAAGGGACTTTGTCCTGTACTGCAGAATGTATATCTTCTCCTGGGGAGTCTATACCATGTTCAAACTGTACACATCTTAGGCTTCGGTAAAAGATCCCCCCTGGGGTGGCCTACATAAGGTGTACTTTAAGAATATATCGCTTCCAATATATCCCATACTGGGTAGAAGCCGCAGTTTTGGGAAAAGTGGTTTTTCAAATCCCACTGCTGTGCCTCTCACCCCATCTCCGTACCCTAGAAAGCGTGCCCATATAATGCACATATATGAGGGGTCCAAAATATGTTTGAGGCTATTAGGGATGAGGAATGTTATATGTACATAATGAATGCCTTCCCACTGTGTAGGGCGTTGAACTCCTTATTTGGGAAAACCTGAGTACACCCAGACTTATTATCCACCACCCTATAGAGTGTCTAAATTGTCAAATATGGTTCTTACCTGTCCCTGGTACAACCTCCATAAGGGCTGATCACCTATTGAGAATAATCTTTAATACTGTACACTGCTGCAGGTGTGACTCGGAGACCCACTTTTGCGTATATCTCTGGGGCTATTGTAACGTGGTCAGGCTCCTTACTTGATGATTTAGATTCTATGTGTAGAAGTGACTTGTACTTGTTTCTATGTCACATACTGGATTCTACAGGCTTCACGGCGAGACGCCATGAAGGAGATTGACCTGCATAACGCAGGGACCACTGCTCTGGCAGTTTTGACATGCAGGGGACGGTGGCTACACCAATGGACTGCAGATACAGAAACCAAGTAAGGTATGACAGGTCTGCCCTTCACAGTTAAGACCCTGTTGGGAAGCACGGGATATGTGATTATCCATGTCAACTACGGGTAAGTCGGTATGTCTTCCTTCCGCAGCTGTACAGACCAGGAAATTATATCCTACACCTACACTGCAATTCCCGTCGAACATGATTCCACATATTCCTCCACTTCTTTTAGAGGACGTTGGGGAAATCCAGAAAACCTGCGCCGCCAGGTTCCCAGGGACGGATTTCAAATTCGGCCTTTTTCAAACCCTTCGGTTTGTCGGTGGACCTCACTGCCTGGGGATCAGGCAGGTGGCAGCGAGACTAAAGAGATTCAGTAACACATCTGGGCGATATACTGCCTAGACTCCTGGAAACAGTTGGGTTGCCCAGTGGTGCAGACTCAGGCTTACTAGCTTCTCAGGCAGAAAGTGCACTACTGCTGGAAGCTATCATATCATTTGTCAAACTAATGTCATTATTCCAGTTCCACCTCATTTACGTAACAGGGGTTACTATTCAAACCTGGGATCATTGATTCCATACTGGTGGGTGTTCAATTCAGGATAGAGTCTGGGAGTGGTGACCTCTGCTCGATATGTTGAGGAATTCCTGGTATCCCGGGATATCAGGCCTATCTAGGGTTGCACTGCAACTATGTCACTTCCAGTTTCAAACACTGAGCTTGGCTTCTACGCAACACCGGGGGTGTTCATCTGGGCCATGGCAGCCTTTATACTCCCGCTCCACAAACCAGGAGTGGACATAATTCCATATCAGAGCGACTTTAACATCCTCTAGGGAGATGTTATTACGGAGTGTTGCTCTCTCGAATCAACTGTCCCGGGATCTCGGGTGGATCCTGAAGCTTCCAATTTTGCATTTGAAGCATATTAGGAGGCGTTCCTTCCTGGAGATGATTCCAAACACGGAAGTGCAGAGGGTGTTTCTACCAGTGAAGAAAGCGTTGGTGATCCAATCAATGGTCCGGGATGTCCTGATGCCAGCCCGGGTATCGGCTCATCAGTGCATTCGCCTTCTGGGGAAGATGGATTGCCTACTAAGAGACTCGACAGTACGGACGATTCCTTGCACGGTCTTGCCCACTGGATCTCCTGGTCTTATGGTCAGGATCTCATCTTCACATGCACCAGCGGATACGCCTGTTGCCGAAAGCCAGAATTTCACTCCTTTGGTGGCTGCAAACTTCTCACCTACTCGAGGGCCGCAGGTTCGAGATTCAGAATTGGATTCATCTAACCACAGATGCAAGTCTCAGGGGTTGGGAAGCAGTCGCTCAGGGGGAAAACTTCCAAGGAAAGCGGTCAGTTCAGGTATCTCTCCTTCCAATAAACTTTTTGGATCTGAAGGCCGTGTACAATGACCTTCTACAAGCGGCACATCTTCTGCGAGATCAAGCCGTTCAGGTTCAGTCGGACAACATCACAGCGGTGTCCTACATAAACAGGCAGGGCGGAACGAAGAGCAGGGCTGCAATGTCAGAGGTGACAATAATCCTCCTCTGGGCAGAGGAGTATGCGCGGGCGCTGTCAGCAGTCTTCATTCCAGGAGTGGACAACTGGGAAGCAGACTTCCTCAGCAGACACAATCTCCATCAAGGAGAATGGGGCCTCCACCCGGAGGTATTCGCAGAGGTAACAAGCCGATGGGGTGTACCTCAGATAGACATGATGGCCTCTTGCCTCAACGAGAAGCTTCGGAGATACTGTTCCAGGTCACGAGACCCACAAGCAGTGGCGGTGGACGCCCTGGTAACTCCGTGGGTGTCCCAGTCAGTGTATGTGTTCCCTCCACTTCCACTCATCCCATGGTTTCTCAAGCTAATGAAGAGAACAAGAGTTCAGGCGATCGTCATTGCTCCAGACTGGCCAAGACGTGCTTGGTACGTGGATCTTCTGGAGTTACAGCTGGAAGATCCAAGGCATCTTCCTCTTCTCGAGGACCTTCTGCAACAGGGTCCGCTCGCTTATCAAGACTTACCACGGCTACGTTTGACGGCATGGAGGTTGACCGCCAGATCTTAGCTCAGAAGGGCATTCCGAACAAAGTCATTCCTACCCTGATACAGCCTAGGAAGGGGGTAACGTTTAAACATTACCATCGCATTTGGAAAACGTACATGTCTTGGTGTGAATCCAAGAAGTTTCCTACAGTAGAGTTTCAACTAGGGCGGTTTCTCCTCTTTCTACAAGCAGGTGTGGTTACGCTTGGGCTCCGTAAAGGTCCAGATTTTGGCCTTGTCCATTTTCTTCCAGAGACAATTGGCTGCTCTCCCTGAGATTTAGACTTTCTTGATAGAGATTCTGCACATCCAGCCACCCTTTGTGCCTCCTACGGCACCTTGGGATCTTAATGTGGTGCTGCAGTTCCTGCAGTCACATTGGTTCAAGCCTTTACAGGAGGTGGACGTCAAGTTTCTAACTTGAAAGGTGGTCACACTGTGGGCATTGGCATCTGCTCGACGGGTGTCGAAATTGGGGGCATTGTCATGCAAGAGCCCCTACTTGTTTTTCCATGAAGATGGAGCTGAGCTCAGAACGCGTCAGCAATTTCTTCCAAGAGTTGTGTTGGTTTTTCATATCACCAACCTATTGTGGTGCCAGTGGCTACTGACTCCTCATTTACCCCACAGTCGTTGGATGTTGTGAGGGCTTTGAAAGTTTCTGTGAAGAGGACTTCTCATCACAGGTAGTCGGATGCTCTGTTGTCCTTTATGGTCCCAACACAGTTGGGTGTCCTGCTTCTAAGCAGACATTTGCTTGCTGGATCGGGTTTACAATCCAGCATGCTTATTGTACGACAGGCCTGCCGTGTCCAAGATCTGTTAAGGCCCACTCTACTCGTACAGTGGGTTGTTCCTGGGCAGCTGCCCAGGGTGTCTCTGCTTTGCCGACCACCCGCTTGGTCGAGGTCGAACACGTTTGCTGAACTTCTACAGGTTCGATACTTTGGCATCTGAGGACCTAAAGTTTGGTCACTCCATTCTGCAGGATCCTCAGTACTCTCCCTCCCGTACTGGGAGCTTTGGTACATCCCCATGGTACTAAATGGAACCGCAGCATCCTGTAGGACGTAAGAGAAAATAGGATTTTAATTACCTACCGGTAAATCCTTTTCTCGTAGTCCATAGAGGATGCTGGGCGCCCGCCCAGTGCTTCGTTTTCCTGCATTGCTACTTCGTTAAGTATTGGTTCAGCTGTTGCTGTTCCTCTTTCATGCATGGTTGGCATGGTTTCTTCAGGTTACATGCGGATTGGCATGGTTGCTTCCTGTTTCATGTTATATAACATGTTTTCTTCGTGTTGCATGATGGTTGGCATGATTTCTTCATGGTGCATGCTGGTTAGCATGGTTTCTCCGTGTTGCATGCTGTTCAGCATGGTGTGAGCTGGTGTGAATCTCACCACTATCTGTATCTCCTTCTCTCGAAGTATGTCCGTCTCCTCGGGCACAGTTTCTAGACTGAGTCTGGTAGGAGGGGCACAGAGGGAGGAGCCAGCCCACACTGTTAAACTCTTAAAGTGTTAGTGGCTCCCAAAGCACCCGTCTATACCCCATGGTACTAAATGGAACCCCAGCATCCTCTGTGGACTACGAGAAAAGAATTTACCGGTAGGTATTTAAAATCCTATTTTCTCCTACTAGCCGGTACGGCAAATGTGGGACTCTTGCCCCTCATGAGATGGGTGGGTGGGAATCTCTGCTCACAATGCTGCCTTATTTGCTCCCTCCCTCCTTAAGTATGTTTCTCTGCACAGGGAGGGGCAGCCCCTCCCTAGGTTCTCCTATTCCCTTGGTCCACGCTTTTCCTTTGTCTGCCACTGCTAGCTCCTCCCCCCCAACCCGCCGTTCCTTCTCCTCTGCTTCTTCCCTTATTCTGCTACGCTACCTGGAGCCATCCTTACTGTTTATCCGCCTTTCCAACAACAACAGCTAGCAGTAACTTGCCAGCTTTGGTGAAATTGGCATAATGTGTTAGTATTAGTGATGTTAGAGACCCATCTGACGAGGTTCAGCTTGATGCGGTACCAGTGGCGGAACTAGCAAGCGGTGGGCCCAGGTGCGACAAAATGCTTTGGGCCCCACCCCATCCCATCCAAGTCCACCACCTCACCCCTGGAGAGGATCTGGTGAGGGGGACCTGCTCAGGACCAGAGAAATGGATACCTAGCAACAGTGCCGTAACTAGACATTTTAGCACTGTGTGCAAGAAACAGCATCAGAGCCCCACCCCTGCATGCAAAACAGGGGCAGTGCGCTCCGTAGGCACGTGCAAAAATACATAGGGGCGTGGCTTAGTGGGGAAGGGGTGTGGTCACAAAATAATACCAATTCATATAACGGTGCACAGTATTCTCCATTATTCAAATTACGCAGCACAGTAGCACCACTACCCTTTTACACCTTACGGCGGACAGATTCCCCTTTTTACACATTACGGCAGACAGCGTCCCATTTTTACACATTACGTGAGACAGCGTCCCCTTTTTACACATTACGGCAGACAGCGTGCCTTTTTTACACATTACGGCAGTCAGCGTGCCCTTTTTACACATTACGGCAGACAGCGTGCCCTTTTTACACATTACGGCAGACAGCGTGCCCTTTTACACATTACGGCAGACAGCATGCCCTTTTTACACATTACGGCAGATAGCGTGCCCTTTTTACACATTATGGCAGGCAGATTCCCGCTTTTTACACATTACGGCAGATTGCGTCCCATTTTTACACATTACGGCAGACAGCATCCCCATTTTACACATTACGGCAGACAGCGTCCTCTTTTTACACATTACGGCAGACAGCGTGCCCTTTTTACACATTACGACAGGCAGATTCCCCCTTTTTACACATTACGGCAGACTGCGTCCCCTTTTTTACACATTACGGCAGACAGAAGAAAGAAAGAAATATACGTACTGTCTCCGCTGGCTCAGGCTCCTTGGTGCAGCTTCTGGCAGAGATCCCGATTCCCGAGCAGGAGAGAAGGAGGAGGAGGAGGGAGCCGCAGCAGCGTTGTGTTATTGGTGGAGGCACTGCTGCTGCTGTCCCGGTCCTTCACAATAGGCTGTTCTCTGCCGCTGTGAATGGCAGGGATGCACTTCAAAGCGTCGGAAGACAGCCTATGGTGAAGCAGAGGGACAGCAGCAGCAGCACCTCAACCAATAACACAGCGCTGCTGCGGCTCCCTCCTCCACCTCCCTCCTCCTTCCCCCCGTGACAGCTGCGCTCCTCTCCTGTCCTGTGTGCTGCGGGCGGCTGTGTGCTGCGGGCGGCGGTTGCCCGCAGTACACAGCGGCATGTAATGAGTCAGTTTGACTCATTACATGCTTTGGGCCCCTGGACAGTGGCGGGCCCCAGTGCAACGCACTGGTTGCACTGGCAGTAGTTCCGCCTCTGTGCGGTACATGGGTATACATTTTTGGCCAAATGTGACTTCTATTTCATGTTAATTGTAGAGTTTATCAGAATTGTATTGCCTATCGGTATTCTTAGTGCTTAGAGCAGTGTTTTTCAACCACTGTGCCGTGGCACACTAGTGTGCCCTGAGCAGTCTGCATGTGTGCCGCCATAGAAGCAGTGCCAGGCCCGTCAGTGTTTTGCCGCTACTAAGGCCCTGCAACGATCAATACTGGTGGGTTTAGTGGTTGCAGAGCCAGTTCTAATTTTGGGCCAGGGCAGTGTTGGGCTCTTCTGGCTTTCTCAGATGTCAGAATCAGCTTTATTGGCCAGGTATATTTGCGTATACTAGGAATTTGTCTTCGGTTTGCTATACAACAGCCAAGTAGGTAACAGATATGCAGGTGGGGGGGGGGGGGCAAGTAAAGTCACACAGATAGGTATACCGTAGGGACACAAGTTAGTTACATGTTCGTCTAGTCAGTCAATGTTCAGGAGTTCAAAAGGCAGACCACTTGGGGAAAGAAACTTTTGAGGCTTCTGGTGGACCTGGCGGGGACAGCCCTGTAACGCCTGCCTGAAGGAGGCAAGTTAAACATGCTGTGGCCGGGCTGTAGCTGGTCTTTTACTATCTTCATTGGCCGCTTTTTAGCTCTGGACAAGTACAGGTCCTGGACTGAGGGAAGGTCGGCCCGATGATCTTCTCTGCGGTTCTGACCACCTTTTGGAGCCTGCATCTGTCCCTCGCGCTGGCGGAGCTGTACCATACGAGTATCGAGGAGCACAGTACCGACTCCACAATCGCGGAGTAGAAGAGGAGCAGAAGCTTCTGTGGGATGTTGAACTTCCTTAGTTGCCTGAGGAAGAACAACCTCTGCTGCGCTTTCCCAACAGTGGCGTCAGCGTTGGACCCCCATTTAAGGTCCCGGGAGATTGTGGTCCCCAGAAACTTGAAGGAGTCCACTAGCAATACCACACTGTCAGCAATCGTTAGCGGAGGTGCACTAGATGACTTCTTCCTGAAGTCCACTATCATGACAGTTTTGAGGGGGTTGATCTCAAGGTTGTTGTGGATGCACCACTGGGCCAGCCGGTCTACTTCTCGTCTATAGGCCGATTCGTCCCCGTCCTTGATGAGGCCGATGACGGTGGTGTCATCGGCGAATTTGATCATCCTTACTGATTGCGCCTCTGAGGTACAGTCATTTGTGTACAGGGAGAAGAGCAGGGGTGAGAGGACACAGCCCTGAGGGGCCCCTGTACTAATGGACCGCGCTTGAGAGGTGAATTCCCCCGCTTTCACCACCTGTGTCCTATCTGTCAGGAAGTCTACTATCCAGGAACAGGTAGCTTCTGGGACCCCTAGGCGAAGTAATTTGGGGTGGAGGATGCTGGGGACGATTGTATTGAAGGCCGAGCTGAAATCGACAAACAGGACCCTCGCGTAGGTACCGGGAATGTCTAGGTGCTGTAGAATGTAGTGCAGGCCCAGGTTGACTGCATCCTCGACACACCGATTCGAGTGATAGACGAACTGCAGGGGGTCCAGTTGGGGGCCAGTCACAGTTTTCAGGTGATTCAAAACCAGACGCTCGAACGTTTTCATGACCACAGACGTCAGTGCTATCGGCCTGTAGTCATTCAGGTTCGTGATAGTGGGTTTCTTGGGGACCGGGACGATAGTAGACCTTTTGAGGCAGGAAGGGACTTTCTGTAGCTCCAGCGATTTGTTGAAGATCTTGGTGAATATGGGGGCGAGCTGACCCGCACATGCTCTTAGGGCAGATGGTGACACTCCATCAGGACCTGGAGCTTTCCTGGGTTTGGCCCTTTTGAACAATTGCCTCCACCTCTTCTTGGGCGACTTGCAGTGCCTGGGGTTGGCCGTCGGTGTTCGGGGCATCGTAGAGGTGATTGTTTGGGTTGCAGGGGACTTCTTTTGCGAACCTGCAATAAAAGTGGTTCAGTTCGTCTGCTAGGTCTTGATGCATGGTGGTGGACTTCGATGTTTTCCTATAGTTGGTTATGGATTGCATTCCTTTCCATACAGATACGGGGTCATTGGTGGAGAGATCGTTTGTCAGCTTGTCCGAGAACCGCTTTTTTACTAGCCTGATTCCTTTAGTCAGAGAGTTCATAGTACGGTTTTATAGTGCTCTGTCACCGCTGCTATAGGCCTCCTCTTTGGCTCGACAAAGTTGCCTGAGCTGGGCATTGAACCAGGGCTTGTTGTTGTTGTAAATGCGGTAAGTCTTGGTAGGTACACACATGTCCTCACAGTAGCTGATGTAGGATGTGACAGTGTCTGTCAGGTCATTCAGGTCGGTTGCCGAGGCTTCGAAGACCCCCCATTCCGTGCAGTCAAAGCAGGCCTGGAGCTTCATCTTGGCCTCATTGGTCCATTTCTTAACAGTCTTAACGACAGGCTTAACCGCTCTCAGCTTCTGTGTATAGGTAGGGAGTAGGTGGACGAGGCAGTGGTCAGATAGGCCGAGTGCAGCACGCGGGATAGACCGGATGTTAGGATCTCCTGCTCTGTGCTGCCACGTCGCCATGGCAACCGGGAGGCAAGTGTTAGCGAAGTAACCTGAGCGCAGCTGATACTCCGGTCCGGGTTTTTACTGTGTAGTGGTTACAGGCTCTGTGCACGGCAGGGAATCCGGCGCTGGTTTTGTGCTCACAGTCTGTGAGGTCTGAGTGGGGCGTGGACAGCACCTGCTATATAAACCATCCTCTCAGGCTAGGCAAATGCTGCTGAATCTTTGTTTGTTAGTCAGTTCCAGAGAGTTAGCTAGTACTGTGTGACTTTGTATTTACTTGTTGCTTACTGCGAATAGGCCTTGGGATTCGGTACTTCATTCTGCCAATCCGGACCTAGCAGTAAGACTGGAGTCAGTTGTTTGACCTGCTGGGGTTCTTTTGCTATTCTGTGAACCCAGCAGGTTTGCGGCTGTACTCTCAGACCTGCTTGCTTAATCCTCCCTCACTGTGCAGGGCGTCCAGGTGTCAGTTTAGTGGCAGTAAGCTGAACCTGTGCCCTGCAAGTGGGGGTTAGGATTGTGGATACTCTCCTTGTGTCTATATTTCTATCTCTGACCAAGGAGTTTATTCCCACACCCGTTGGTAACCCTTTGGGGTTTTTTCTGTTGCTCTTAGCAACATCATTTCAGGTGCTCCACATGTTAAATCACCACACATCGCTTCATTGTCCGCTGTATTCCATATGAGCATTCCTGACACTAGGGAGACACCCAATTCCTGAGCCTTTGGGCTTCTCCGTTCACTTTGTGTTTATTAGTTATTCCATCACCTCCTGTGTATGTTATGTTATACTGTCTGTGAGTTCGTTTGCTTCGCTTCCTTCTCTGTTCATACACTGGTATACTCCTGTTAGCACTGGTGTGCGTAACATATTCAGCAGCCCTACTCCTGTTGAAATTTTGTGGGAATATGGAGCATACCCCTCAAAATACTTTGCAACAGGTGGTCGATCAGGTGCAGGTCCTGACTCGACAATTTAATGAGATGTCCATTAAAATGAACACCCCGCAAGCCGCTAGCGGAGCTCCCGCAGCAGCAGCAGCAAGTTCAGGGGTTAAGGAGCCGAAAGTAAATCTCCTGGATCGTTTTTCTGGAGATCGCTCGCAGTTCTTTTGTTTCAAGGAGAGCTGTAAGCTATATTTCAGGCTTAGGCCCCAGTCTTCTGGGTCGGAGATTCAGCGGGTGGGCATGGTGATTTCCTTGCTACAAGGAGACCCACAGGTCTGGGCATATGGGTTACAGCCTGACTGTCCGTCGCTTAAAAGTGTTGATGCTTTTTTTACGGCACTGGGCATTTTGTATGATGACCCTGACAAGATGGCTTCAGCCGAGGCTCAGATTACGGTTCTTAAGCAAGGGCGGCGGCCAGCTGTGGTTTATAGTACGGAGTTTCGGAGGTTGGCTCATGATACCCAGTGGAATGACCCAGCCCTGAGAAACCAGTACCGAAGGGGCCTTTCTGACCAGATAAAGGACCAACTGGTACAATATCCCTCGCCTGATAGCTTAGATCAGCTCATGCAGTTATCCATCCGGGTGGATAGACGGCTGAGAGAGCGTAGGCTTGAAAGGGAGACCGCAGTTTCCTTTTTTCCCAAGGGAACCTCAGACTCTGAGGAATATTCAGAGGAGCCTATGCAGATTGGGGCTACCCGCCTCTCCTCGCGTGAGAAGACGCGGAGGAGACAGCAGGGTTTGTGTTTGTACTGTGGGAATAAAGGTCATGTTGTAGTATCATGCCCAGAAAAACCGGAAAACTTCAGGGCCTGAGGGTGATGGGAAATATCCTGTCAGGCCAGAAGTCAGAATTTCCTAAAAATACTTTTCTCATTCCGGTGACTTTGGAGATCCTCGGTCAAACTGTCAAGACTGAGGCCTTTGTTGACAGTGGGGCCGATTGGGTTTTCATGGACCGTCAATTCGCCCTGGAACACTCTGTTCCCTCAGTACCTTTGGCATCAGAGATTGAGATCTGTGGGTTAAATGGGGAACCATTGTCCCAGGGTAAAATTACCTCCTGCACCAGCCAAATTCCTTTGTTTATTGGAGCCACACACTCTGAAAAATTGTCTTTTTATGTGACTGTCTGTTCTTTTGCCCCATTGGTTTTGGGGTTACCCTGGTTAAGGGCCCATAACCCTCAATTTGACTGGGTCTCTGGGGAGATTCTTAGTTGGGGTAGTGATTGTTTCAGGAGTTGCTTGAGCCTTCCAGTCAGGCTCTCGCAGCTTAGTTTGCCAGGATTGCCAGGATGTTATGCAGATTTTGCGGATGTGTTCTCCAAAAAAGTTGCGGAGGTACTACCTCCCCATCGCCCCTATGACTGTGCCATTGATTTGTTGCCGGATGCTAAGCTTCCCAAGAGCAGGTTGTACTCCCTGTCACATCCTGAGACTCAGGCTATGGCAGAGTACATTCAGGAGAACTTGGCTAAGGGATTTATCAGACCCTCACAGTCCCCAGTTGGGTCGGGGTTCTTTTTCGTGGGTAAAAAGGACGGTTCGTTGCGACCCTGCATCGACTTCAGGGAATTGAACCATATCACGATTAAAAACTCGTACCCACTGCCTCTCATTTCGGTTTTGTTTGACCAGCTTCGTACTGCCACCATTTTTTCTAAGATTGACCTACGCGGTGCTTACAATCTAATCCGAATAAGAGAGGGGGATGAATGGAAGACTGCCTTTAATACCCACTCAGGGCATTATGAATATTTGGTGATGCCTTTTGGGCTCTCTAATGCCCCGGCAGTCTTCCAGGAATTCATGAACGATGTGCTCAGGGAATATTTGGATAGATTCTTAGTTGTTTATCTAGATGACATCCTAATCTTCTCTCATTCCCTGGAGGAACATCGGAAGCATGTACGCTTAGTCCTCCAGAAACTCAGAGACCACCAGCTTGGGGCGAAGCTGGAGAAGTGCGAGTTTGAAGTCCAGCAAATCGCATTTCTAGGGTATATTATCTCCTCAGAAGGTTTCCAAATGGAGGGTTCTAAGGTACAGGCAGTCCTGGATTGGGTGCAGCCCACTAGTTTGAAGGCGCTTCAGCGTTTTCTGGGCTTTGTGAATTTTTATAGACGGTTTATCGCTGGATTTTCGTCTATAGTGGCCCCCTTGGTGGCACTCACTAAGAAAGGGGCGGATGTTGCTCACTGGTCTTGTGAGGCCAAAGCGGCCTTTGCCCGTCTCAAAAGGACATTTGTCTCGGCCAAGGTGCTGCGACACCCAGATCCAGAGCGTCCTTTTGTGGTAGAAGTGGATGCCTCTGAGATAGGTATTGGGGCAGTGCTCTCTCAGATGGGGGTGTCTGATAATCGCCTTCATCCCTGTGCTTACTTTTCCCGTAAATTTTCGTCTGCCGAGATGAATTATGATGTGGGTAACCGGGAATTGTTGGCTATAAAGGATGCACTCGGGGAGTGGAGACACTGGCTTGAGGGGGCTAAGTTTGTGGTCTCAATTCTCACCGACCATAAGAATCTGGCATATTTAGAGTCAGCAAAGCGGCTCAATGCCAGGCAGGCACGATGGGCTTTGTTTTTTGCTCGCTTTAATTTTATGATTACATATCGCCCTGGGTCAAAAAACATCAAGGCTGATGCTCTCTCGCGGAGTTTTGCTCCAGTTCAAGAGACCACCGTGGAGCCATTGCCTATTGTGTCCCCATCATGTATTAAAGTGGGCATTACCCAGGACCTCTTATCATTAGTCCTTAGAGCACAGGAGCAGGCTCCTCCAGACCTTCCGGTAGGTCTCTTGTTTGTGCCTCCTAGGTTAAGACAGCGAGTGTTCCTGGAATTCCATGCCAAGAGGTCGGCAGGGCATCCGGGTATTGCTAGAACTCGGGAGTTGCTGTCTAGGGCGGTGTGGTGGCCCTCGGTGGCTAGGGATGTGGATCAGTGGGTTCGGGCATGTGACGTTTGTGCCAGAAATAAAACTCCTAGAGGGGTTCCTGTCGGCCCATTACATCCACTCTCTATTCCGTCTAAGCCATGGACCCACATTTCCATGGATTTTGTGGTGGACTTGCCCAAATCCTCGGGGATGACAGCCATTTGGGTTGTCGTTGACAGGTTTTCGAAGATGGCGCATTTCGTTCCACTGGTTGGGTTGCCATCGGCCAGACGCCTGTCTGAGTTATTTATGCAGCATGTTGTGCGCCTCCACGGGTTGCCACTTGATGTGGTCTCTGACCGTGGATCCCAGTTTGTGGCCAAATTCTGGAGGGCATTTTGTTCTGATCTCCAGATTTCTGTGAGCTTGTTGTCAGGCTACCATCCACAGTCTAATGGGCAGACTGAGAAGGTGAACCAGTCCTTGGAGCAGTTCCTCAGGTGTTATGTCTCCAAGTGTCATACTGACTGGGTTGCTCATCTGTCCATGGCGGAGTTTGCCTATAACAACGCGGCTCACTCTGCTACAGGGATCTCTCCCTTCCTTTGTGTGTATGGGCATCATCCTAAGGCCAATTCTTTTGACCCCCTGGATTCCATGTCTGGTGGTTCCTCTGTTGTTTCGGTTCGGGGTCGGCTGTAATTTTTGGTGCACTGTAAGGGGTATAGCCCGGAGGAGCGGTCGTGGGTGCGCAGTTGTGATCTTCATGCTCCCAGACTGATATGCTCTTTCTTCTCGCAGTTCCCCGATAAACCCAGTGGTAGGGGTTCTTTGACCCCTCGTCAGAGGGGGGTACTGTTAGGATCTCCTGCTCTGTGCTGCCACGTCGCCATGGCAACCGGGAGGCAAGTGTTAGCGAAGTAACCTGAGCGCAGCTGATACTCCGGTCCGGGTTTTTACTGTGTAGTGGTTACAGGCTCTGTGCACGGCAGGGAATCCGGCGCTGGTTTTGTGCTCACAGTCTGTGAGGTCTGAGTGGGGCGTGGACAGCACCTGCTATATAAACCATCCTCTCAGGCTAGGCAAATGCTGCTGAATCTTTGTTTGTTAGTCAGTTCCAGAGAGTTAGCTAGTACTGTGTGACTTTGTATTTACTTGTTGCTTACTGCGAATAGGCCTTGGGATTCGGTACTTCATTCTGCCAATCCGGACCTAGCAGTAAGACTGGAGTCAGTTGTTTGACCTGCTGGGGTTCTTTTGCTATTCTGTGAACCCAGCAGGTTTGCGGCTGTACTCTCAGACCTGCTTGCTTAATCCTCCCTCACTGTGCAGGGCGTCCAGGTGTCAGTTTAGTGGCAGTAAGCTGAACCTGTGCCCTGCAAGTGGGGGTTAGGATTGTGGATACTCTCCTTTTGTCTATATTTCTATCTCTGACCAAGGAGTTTATTCCCACACCCGTTGGTAACCCTTTGAGGTTTTTTCTGTTGCTCTTAGCAACATAATTTCAGGTGCTCCACATGTTAAATCACTACACCTCGCTTCATTGTCCGCTCTATTCCATCTGAGCATTCCTGACACTAGGGAGACACCCAATTCCTGAGCCTTTGGGCTTCTCCGTTCACTTTGTGTTTATTAGTTATTCCATCACCTCCTGTGTATGTTATGTTATACTGTCTGTGAGTTCGTTTGCTTCGCTTCCCTCTCTGTTCATACACCGGTATACTCCTGTTAGCACTGGTGTGCGTAACACCGGAAGGCAGACTTGAGGGTAGTGTAGCAGTGATCAAGGGTGCGCCCTTCTCTAGTGGGACACGTGACTTGTTGTTTGTACTTAGGTAGCTCCTTGCTCAGGTTAGTTCTGTTGAAGTCGCCCAGTACTATAAGCAGAGAGTCTGGGTGTTTTTGTTCTATGTCTGATATGCATATGGCCAGGTGATGCAGGGCTTCGTTCGAGCAGGCGAGGGGGGCTGGATGTACACTCCCACAAGGACAATTGAGGCAAATTCCCGGGGGGAATAGAGGGGGTTGCAGTTGATACTCAGCATCTCCAGGTGAGGGCTACATGATTTGCCTATGATAGTGACATTGGTGCACCATCCATCGTTGATGTAGAAGCAGATGCCACCACCCTTCGTTTTTCCTGAGAGAACCTTGGAGCGATCGACCCTGAAGAGACTAAAGCCCGGCAGAGACATCGGGTTGTCCGCAATATGGTCGTCCAGCCACGTCTCCGTAAAGCAGAGGACGGATGACCCTGTAATTCCTGACCCTGCGCTGCCCAGAAGGAGGGACAATTCGTCGAACTTGTTTGCCAGTGAGCGCACATTCGAAAGCAGGATCGCGGGAAGTGCAGACCGGTGCCCTCGTCACCGCCACCTCACTAGGGCGCCTGCGCGACAGCCTCTCCTCTGAGCCCAGGTCCTTCTACTAGGGCCGACATGAGGGCCTCCGTCATTCTCTTTCCAGGGCCGGTGATCCATCCGCCAGTTGCCACCCTGACTGCGCGGGGGGGGGGGGGGGGGGGGGCGGCCGCTCGGTCATCCACTTCGGTGTCCACAACGTCTGCATCCTTGCCACACAGGGCAAGGGCAGCAAGTGCCACTCATCCGCCTGCCGGCGGGCCCGAACGTGTGGTAAGCACCTCGGGAGCGCTCCAACTTAGGAGAGCTTCCCTGCTGTATTTGGACACCTGTGGGGTAGACAAGGGCAGGGGAAAACAAGGGGAAACAGGTATTTTGGCTGAGCTGTGTAGCTCCGAGGAAGCCATCTGCGGCGCCATCTTAGATTGTGTGTCAGGCGTTGCCTATGGAGAAGCTGCGACATGACAATCCTAGGACATGCAACTGCACCATGCATCACCATTATATTTGAGTGTGCCTTGGCAATATTTAAATCTTGTTCAGTGTGCCGCGAGTTGTACAAGGTTGAAAATCTCTGGCTTAGAGTGTGCACCTGCAGTTTCTTTTTGCTGTATGGCACTATACAAGCATACTTGCCTACTTTTCAAAACTAGTTTCAGGGAGGGGGGTGAGGCCTGGCAGCGGAGAGAACAGGACATGTTCTAAGTGATCTTCTGCCAGGCTGCACCCTAATTCACTCTCAGAGGACTCCCCTGCACCCCGTTTTTCCCTGTACCATCCTGTGCAGCCTCGGAGACCGGCGGGGATCGCGCTGCGGAGTCGGGGAATGTTTCCAGCACTCCCGCAGCTTGTGGCCTTCCCCGCCACCTCGAGTCAGGACCTAGCCTTAGGAGTGACCCGATGCCTGTGCCTGACGCTGGGATCTGGACCACCAACATTTCCCACCCTGTCCATGGCAGCTACCACACTGCTAGGAAGATGATTGTGGACAGTATTTCAGGTTATTTATCGTCTAATGTTCCTTCAGACATGTCCACCCTAAATCACTGGTGCGCCTTGAAGGCGGTAGTTAGAGGGGTGGCCATTCAAGCGGGTGCTTTCCTTAAACAGCAATCAGCTAAACTCCAGTCAGACCTAGAAACTAAACTGAAGTGTCTTGAGGATCAAAACAAACAGCTCCCATCTCCGTCTATCCGTTCAGCACTCGCCGGTATACGGGGTCAATTGCAAAAACTCTTAATGGCACGCACCCAGGAAGCATTGAATAGACTGCATAGAAGATTTTATATATCTGGTAATAGACTAGGTAAATTACTAGCCCAACAGGGCCCAACAGGCTCAGAATAGGATAACATTTTTAACGTCCCCCTCTGTGTCAAAAATCTCCAATCCTCTGGATATTTCAAAGCAATTTGCCCGTTATTATACCCAGCTTTACAATCTCTCATCCGATATCACTACCCCCCAACCTTCGGCGTCATCTATTGATGACTTTTTAGACTCAATACATCTGCCCTCTTTGACGGAAACCCAAGTGGTGCTCTTAAACGCTCCTTGTCCCTGTCCAATGGTAAGGCCCCGGGACCAGATGGCTTTGTCAATGACTTTTACAAAGCATACCAAGGGCTTTTGACATCTCCATTAACCCACGTTTTTAATGCTATAACTGAAACAGGTGCCCCTCCCCGGGAAATGCTAGAGGCGCAAGTGGTGACATTACCCAAACCAGGGAAAGACCCCGCCTCCTGCCAAAATTATCGACCCATAGCATTGTTGAATGGGGATATTAAATTGTATGCCAAGATTATTGCCGCCCGAGTTAAGCTCGTTTTACCTGATTTGATTCACCCGGACCAGGTCGGGTTTGTTCCCGGAAGGCAAGCATCGGACAATACTCGCAGGATCTTCAACCTGCTAGATTCACTGCCGACTGACTAGGGCCTTCTCTTGCTATCCCTAGATGCAGAGGCTTTTGCTCGGCTGAGCTGGCCGTATATGAGCCGTTCAATTGCTGTATGTTGGCTATTGAACCCCTGGCTGCCAAGATTCGCCATGACCCCTTATTTACAGGTGTTTCTCTTGGAAACCGCCCACATAAATTACGTTTATTTGCCGACGATGTTCTTTTATTTGTAACCAACCCCGCAGTGTCCCTCCCATATCTGCATTTTATTGTAGATAGTTACAGCAAGGCTTCTTACTATAAACTTAACACGTCAAAAACGGATGCCCTTCCACTCAACCTTACTGATTCCCTTGCTACACTACAATAGATATATCCTTATAATCGGCAAACCTCGTCCATTAAATATCTAGTTGTGTATATATCCACCAATATAGATGCAGTGTTTGAGAACAACCTTATTCTCCTTCTTACTTCACTGTCCTCCCTGACCAGATCATGATCGCTGTTTGACATTTCCTGGTTAGGGCGACTGGCAGCGTTTAAAATGTCCTTTCTCCCTAAATTAATGTACCTCTTTCGAACTGTACCCTATTCCTTCCCTAAACGATACTTGGACAAATTTTCATCCGTTATAACCAAATATGTGTGGGCGTCCCCCTAAAATACCTGCTCAAGGATGGTTCTACCCAAGCACTTAGGCCATGCTTGATCGTACTCTTTATCATAAGGCGTGCATATTGACACACCTGAAGGCATGTGGGTTGCTAAGCCTGATCTGGGGTGGGCGTGTCTGGAGAGAGCGACATGTACGGCATTCCCCTTAGAAGATATCTTAAAAACTCCTAGGAATCTACGACCATCTCCTTTGCTACTACTCCCCTCTACCTGTGCATCGTTACAAATATGGGACAAATTGGCGGCAAAACTAGTTATTGTTCCGCCAACCTTCACATCTCTAGCTCTCCGTGCCCTAGTAAAACTGATTCCGAATTTGAATGTTTCCCATTGGTACCTCTATGGTCTCTCCTCTTTGAGTGACTTGCTTGACAGATCAGTTCTGATGTCCTTCCCCGCCCTGCAATCTAAATTTTACTTACCAGAATCAGCACGATTAAGCTACTACCAAATTAGACACTGGTGGAGTACGCTCCCCTCTACTACCAAAGACATTAACCGCCAGGTTTACGCCAGGTTGCATCGATTCTAAGGGCGAGGTCTCCTTTTGGTATAAGCTACTTATTGCTTTACTACCCAATCCCAAAGTTAAGGCACAAATAAAGTGGGAGGGGGACTTAGGAGTTGTTTTGTCTGATTCTCAGTGGAATAACATCTACATTTCCTCATGCAATATGTCCAAATGTCTTAATCACACTGAGCTGCATACAAAATTGCTGACTAGGCTGTACTTGACCCCAGATAGACTCCACCTGTTTTGGCCCTCCTGTTGTAAATTTTGCTGGTGGCAATGTGGGGAAGTTGGCGATATATATCACGGTTTTTGGTCCTGTCACTCTTTAGCCGCATTTTTTGGGGGGGGGGGAGTACCCTAATAAATAATGTCCTTCATATGTCTTTGATCCCCTCTCCTCACATAACATTGCTCCATCTGATGCCAGACTCTGTATTGCCCCAACATAAATATGTCTTGGGCCATATACTTATATAGTGTTCCTTCTAGAATTAATATGGGGCAGGGCGCCAGACTCCGGGGGCACATTGGCGGCCATGTAAATTAGGTCATGTAAATGGGGGGCATGTAAATGAGGGGGCGTGGCCATGCCAACAGCATTTTAGTGGGCTGTTCGGCCCACAGACGTTGCTATAGTGGGCATCTGTGGCCGCCGACGTCACTGTTGGGGGCGTGCCCAGCACCTCCGTCGGTGCTGGACTTCCTCCAGCTCTCTCCCATAGCGTGAATGGATGCCGTGCGGCATTTTTACACGCTGGGAGGGCAGGAAGCGGGCAGCTGTTCTAGCAGGGCGCCGCAAAAGGGGCAGGGTGGATTTTGACTTAAAAAAATTAGACAAAAGCAGCCTAGAGTGAACACTACTTCTAGCAACAATAGCTGCCCTAGCTCAGAACTGGAAACAAATCTCACTCCCCCACATCTCCAAAGTTATTCAAAAGATTACTTTTCACTGTGAGTTGGAATTGAACGTTTTAGCATCCTTCCCCGAAATTACCCGATTGGTCCTTATGGCGGGATTATGAAAAATCTAGATTGCGGACCCGGGCCTCTGCCGACCCCTCCGGCTCTGATTCAGGCCAATTTCCTCTGAACGAACTAGTCATCACCCCGAGTCCGGGTCACTAAACCATGTCCTACCCTTCCACCTACCTTCTTACATGCATCTGTGAATATACTATTGTCTACAGACTGAATGTACTATACTTACATTATTGTTGATGTTTCCCCTCTACCTGCACTGTACCCCCTTTCCCTTTTTCTTTCTATACCCTTGAAACTTGAAGCTGTTATATTTAAAATAAAAAATTATTGACGTTAAAAAAAAACTAGTTTCAGGGAGATTATAGTCGTGTGTAGAATGTACTGCGTGAAATGCCGCTGAGAGGGAATGTCATGCTCCACCCAAAGGGCGTGTCTAGCTCCACTTATGGGCATATCTTTGCAGAATGCCTATTTTCAAGATTACAAATAAGACAAAGCTTCAGCCAATTGCGGCAGAACTATATGTCCCAGAAAGTCTTTTCAGTAGGGACGTGTAGTCAGGGGAGGCAGTGCCTCCCCTGTCATTGATGCTTCAAATGATACAAGGAAGATATACTTATGACACATATTCTGTGTCATAAGTATATAGTTTATTCTTTGTATTATTTGAATAATTTTTCTCTTACGTCCTAGAGGATGCTGGGGACTCCGTAAGGACCATGTGCCCAGAGGAGAATGGGTGCACTGCAGAGAGCTCTCCAGAGTTTTCTGTTGAAGAAGAATTTTGTTAGGTTTTTTATTTTCAGGGGGTCCTGTTGGCAACAATAAAGTCCTGTTGGGGGGGGGGGGGGGGGGCGCCCTGGGCAGCAATAAACCTCACATTTGGGCAAATACAGTTTGATTAGGCTGCGGAGGCAGTAAATCTATGATCCCCCGCTATTTTTATCGAAAAATCACTGGGACCGAAGCCCACCGTCGGGTGGGCGGGGCTTGATCCTCAGCACTAACCAGCGCCATTTTCTCCACAGAAGCTGCATGAGGAAAACGCTGGCTCCCTGGTCTCTCCCCTGCTGAACTTCACAGGCTGAAAAAAAGAGGAGGGGGGCACATTAGCGACGCAGTGAGTGGGAACTGGCATATTATATATAGAAAAGCGCTATCTGGACATATTTTTTCCAGTGTTTTTAAGCGCTGGTGTGTGCTGGCATACTCTCTCTCTGTCTCTCCTTAGGGCCTGGTTGGGGTTTTGTCCCCTTATAGGTTAATCCCTGTGTGTGTGGGGTGTCGGTACGTGTGTGTCGACATGTCTGAGGCGGAAGGCTTCTCCAAGGAGGAGGTGGAGCAAATGAGTGGTGTGTCCCCGTCGGTTGTGCCGACTCCAGATTGGATGGACATGTGGCATATGTTGAATGCAAGTGTAGCATCTTTACATAAAAGGCTTGATAAGGCTGAATTAGGGGTGATAAAGCCTATAATATATCCTATATTAAACACGCTAAAAGGTTAATGAACACAGTACGCAATTGGCGTATGGAATACCGTAAGAGTACGCACGTAGCGTAACAAACGCTTAGCCGTGGACGAGACGCACGAGCGGCACGTTCGCTCACGGCTTAAAGCGTAAAGGCTAGCACGCTATAGGCTGCCGACTAACGTAATGATACGCTACCAGCGTAGCGGACGCTCGAGACCACGAGGAGATCACAAGCGGCGCTGACGCTCACAGAGTTAAACCTTTGTAACAATATCATAAACAATGTACTTATACTGTAAACCTTTGTGCAGTGATAAGGTGTAAATGCAACACAGTGTAACCTTGTTAGTTTAAAAGCTGTATGAGCGTATGTGATGCTCAGAGAACACTTTAGCAATATAATAAACACTCAAATACCGGTCTAAGGTTCTAACACCTTTAAGGGAGAGAATGAACGTTCAATTGCAAAAGAATACACAATACAAGTTATACACTACCAAACTAACATAAAATACCTAACCAAATTACTACACATAAGATACAATAGTGGCACAATTACATTTAAGGGGAAGGAGAGAGAGAATGGCTTACAACATTAATAAGAGACAAAATGGTTGCAGAGAACTTACGCACAAGGGGAACAATCGCAAGCGCCTTTCTGGATATCCAGCTCCCGATTATCAGTGATGAGAACCGTTGAGAAGAGTAGAGAGAGCTGGCCCAGATCGGCTTGTCTTTTTATACACTACACACAATACAGTACAATGGTCCCTACATTCTTATTGTTCATTGGACACAGGAATTCGTCTCCGCATTATAACAAAAGGTCATAGGTTGGTTCATACAGGTGGGCTGTGACTATTCCAAACTGCTCAGGTGGGAGGGAAAATAAGAATTTACTTACCGATAATTCTATTTCTCGTAGTCCGTAGTGGATGCTGGGAACTCCGTAAGGACCATGGGGAATAACGGCTCCGCAGGAGACTGGGCACAAAAGTAAAGCTTTAGGACTACCTGGTGTGCACTGGCTCCTCCCCCTATGACCCTCCTCCAAGCCTCAGTTAGGATACTGTGCCCGGACGAGCGTACACAATAAGGAAGGATTTTGAATCCCGGGTAAGACTCATACCAGCCACACCAATCACACCGTATAACTTGTGATCTAAACCCAGTTAACAGTATGATAACAGAGGAGCCTCTAGAAAAGATGGCTCACTACAACAATAACCCGATTTAGTTAACAATAACTATGTACAAGTATTGCAGACAATCCGCACTTGGGATGCTCGCCCAGCATCCACTACGGACTACGAGAAATAGAATTATCGGTAAGTAAATTCTTATTTTCTCTGACGTCCTAGTGGATGCTGGGAACTCCGTAAGGACCATGGGGATTATACCAAAGCTCCCAAACGGGCGGGAGAGTGCGGATGACTCTGTAGCACCGAATGAGAGAACTCCAGGTCCTCCGCAGCCAGGGTATCAAATTTGTAGAATTTAGCAAAACGTGTTTGCCCCTGACCAAGTAGCTGCTCGGCAAAGTTGTAAAGCCGAGACCCCTCGGGCAGCCGCCCAAGATGAGCCCACTTTCCGTGTGGAATGGGCTTTTACAGATTTTGGCTGTGGCAGGCCTGCCACAGAATGTGCAAGCTGAATTGTACTACAAATCCAACGAGCAATAGTCTGCTTAGGAGCAGGAGCACCCAGCTTGTTGGGTGCATACAGGATAAACAGCGAGTCAGATTTTCTGACTCCAGCCGTCCTGGAAACATATATTTTCAGGGCCCTGACAACGTCTAGCAACTTGGAGTCCTCCAAGTCCCTAGTAGCCGCAGGCACCACAATAGGTTGGTTCAGGTGAAACGCTGAAACCACCTTAGGGAGAAACCGAGGACGAGTCCTCAATTCCGCCCTGTCCGTATGGAAAATCAGATAAGGGCTTTTACAGAATAAAGCCGCCAATTCTGACACGCGCCTGGCCCAGGCCAGGGCCAACATCTTTAAGTGGTTCAAACCAATGTGACTTTTGGAACCCAAAAACTACATTGAGATCCCAAGGTGCCACTGGAGGCACAAAAGGAGGCTGTATATGCAGTACCCCTTTTACAAACGTCTGCACTTCAGGGACTGAAGCTAGTTCTTTCTGGAAGAAAATTGACAGGGCCGAAATTTTAACCTTAATGGACCCCAATTTCAGGCCCATAGACACTCCTGTTTGCAGGAAATGTAGGAATCGACCCAGTTGAAATTCCTCCGTCGGGCCTTACTGGCCTCGCACCACGCAACATATTTTCGCCAAATGCGGTGATAATGTTTTGCGGTTACATCCTTCCTGGCTTTGATCAGGATAGGGATGACTTCATCCGGAATGCCTTTTTTCTTCAGGATCCGGCGTTCAACCGCCATGCCGTCAAACGCAGCCGCGGTAAGTCTTGGAACAGACAGGGTCCTTGCTGGAGCAGGTCCCTTCTTAGAGGTAGAGGCCACGGATCCTCCGTGAGCCTCTCTTGAAGTTCCGGGTACCAAGTCCTTCTTGGCCAAACCGGAGCCACGAATATAGTGCTTACTCCTCTCCTTCTTATAATTCTCAGTACCTTGGGTATGAGAGGCAGAGGAGGGAAAACATACACTGACTGGTACACCCACGGTGTTACCAGAGCGTCTACAGCTATTGCCTGAGGGTCCCTTGACCTGGCGCAATACCTGTCGAGTTTTTTGTTGAGGCGGGACGCCATCATGTCCACCTTTGGTTTTACCCAACGGTTTATAATCATGTGGAAGACTTCTGGGTGAAGTCCCCATTCTCCCGGGTGGAGGTCGTGTCTGCTGAGGAAGTCTGCTTCCCAGTTGTCCACTCCCGGAATGAATACTGCTGACAGTGCTATCACATGATTTTCCGCCCAGCAAAGAATCCTTGCAGCTTCTGCCATTGACTGCTTCTTGTGCCACCCCGTCTGTTTACGTGGGTGACTGCCGTGATGTTGTCCGACTGGATCAACCCGGCTGACCTTGAAGCAGAGGTCTTGCTAAGCTTAGAGCATTGTAAATGGCTCTTAGCACCAGGATATTTATGTGAAGTGATGTCTCCAGGCTTGACCATAAGCCCTGGAAATTTCTTCCCTGTGTGACTGCTCCCCAGCCTCGCAGGCTGGCATCCGTGGTCACCAGGACCCAGTCCTGAATGCCGAATCTGCGGCCCTCTAGAAGATGAGCACTCTGCAACCACCACAGGAGGGACACCCTTGTCCTTGGTGACCGGGTTATCCGCTGATGCATCTGAAGATGCAACCCCGACCATTTGTCCAGCAGGTCCCACTGGAAAGTTCTTGCGTGGAATCTGCCGAATGGGCTTGCTTCGTAGGAAGCCACCATTTTTCCCAGAATCCTTGTGCATTGATGCACTGAGACTTGGCTCGGTTTTAGGAGGTTCCTGACTAGCTCGGATAACTCCCTGGCTTTCTCCTCCGGGAGAAACACCTTTTTCTGGACTGTGTCCAGAATCATCCCTAGGAACAGAAAACGAGTCGTCTGAACCAGCTGCGATTTTGGAATATTGAGAATCCAACCGTGCTGTCGCAACACTACATGAGATAGTGCTACACCGACCTCCAACTGTTCCCTGGATCTTACCCTTATCAGGAGATCGTCCAAGTAAGGGATAACTAAAACTCCCTTCGAAGGAGTATCATCATTTCGGCCATTACCTTGGTAAAGACCCGGGGTGCCGTGGACCATCCAACGGCAGCGTCTGAAACTGATAGTGACAGTTCTGTACCACAAACCTGAGGTACCCTTGGTGAGAAGGGTAAATTGGGACATGAAGGTAAGCATCCTTGATGTCCAGAGACACCATGTAGTCCCCTTCTCTTGAATTTGAACCTCTGTATGTAAGTGTTCAAAGATTTTAGATTTAAAATCGGTCTCACCGAGCCGTCCGGCTTCGGTACCACAACAGTGTGGAATAATACCCCTTTCCCTGTTGCAGGAGGGGTACCTTGATTATCACCTGCTGGGAATACAGCTTGTGAATGGCTTCCAAAACTGCCTCCCTGTCTGCTTGTAAAGCCCCAGCGTCATGCTGAGGGCTTGGCAGAGGCGGGAGAGGGCTTCTGTTCCTGGGAACTGGCTGATTTCTGCAGCCTTTTTCCTCTCCCTCTATCACGGGGCAGAAATGAGGAACCTTTTGCCCACTTGCCCTTATGGGAACGAAAGGACTGCGCCTGATAATACGGCGTCTTCTTATGTTGAGAGGCGACCTGGGGTAAAAACGTGGATTTCCCAGCTGTTGCCGTGGCCACCAGGTCTGAAAGACCGACCCCAAATAACTCCTCCCCTTTATAAGGCAATACTTCCATATGCCATTTGGAATCCGCATCACCTGACCACTGTCGTGTCCATAACCCTCTTCTGGCAGAAATGGACAGCGCACTTACTCTTGATGCCAGTCGACAAATATCCCGCTGTGCATCACACATATATAGAAATGCATCTTTTAAATGCTCTATAGGCAATAATATACTGTCCCTATCTAGGGTATCAATATTTTCAGTCAGGGAATCCGACCACGCCAACCCAGCACTGCACATCCAGGCTGAGGCGATTGCTGGTCGCAGTATAACACCAGTATGTTGTGTAAATACATTTTAGGATACCCTCCTGCTTTCTATCAGCAGGATCCTTAAGGGCGGCCATCTCAGGAGAGGGTAGAGCCCCTGTTTTGACAAGCGTGTGAGCGCTTTATCCACCCTAGGGGGTGTTTCCCAACGCACCCTAACCTCTGGCGGGAAAGGATATAATGCCAATAACTGTTTAGAAATTATCAGTTTTTTTATCGGGGGAAACCCACGCTTCATCACACACCTCATTTAATTTCTCAGATTCAGGAAAACTACAGGTAGTTTTTCCTCACCGAACATAATACCCATATTGGTGGTACTCGTATTATCAGAAATGTGTAAAACATTTTTCATTGCCTCAATCATGTAACGTGTGGCCCTACTGGAAGTCATATTTGTCTCTTCACCGTCGACACTGGAGTCAGTATCCGTGTCGGCGTCTGTATTTGCCATCTGAGGTAACGGGCGCTTTAGAGCCCCTGACGGCCTATGAGACATCTGGACAGGCACAAGCTGAGTAGCCGGCTGTCTCATGTCAATCACTGTCTTTTGTAAAGAGCTGACACTGTCATGTAATTCCTTCCAACAGTTCATCCACTCAGGTGTCGACCCCCTAGGGGGTGACATCCCTATTACAGGCAATTTGCTCCACCTCCACATCATTTTCCTCCTCATACATGTCGACACAAACGTACCGACACACAGCACACACACAGGGAATGCTCTGATAGAGGACAGGACCCCACTAGCCCTTTGGGGAGACAGAGGGAGAGTTTGCCAGCACACACCAGAGCGCTATATATATACAGGGATAACCTTATATAAGTGTTTTTCCCCTTATAGCTGCTGTATTGTTTATACTGCGCCTAATTAGTGCCCCCCTCTCTTTTTTAACCCTTTCTGTAGTGTAGTGACTGCAGGGGAGAGCCAGGGAGCTTCCCTCCAACGGAGCTGTGAGGGAAAATGGCGCCAGTGTGCTGAGGAGATAGGCTCCGCCCCTTTCTCGGCGGCCTTTTCTCCCGTTTTTCAGTGTAATCTGGCAGGGGTTAAAATTCATCCATATAGCCCTGGGGGCTATATGTGATGTATTTTCGCCAGCCAAGGTGTTTTTATTGCTGCTCAGGGCGCCCCCCCTAGCGCCCTGCACCCTCAGTGACCGAAGTGTGAAGTGTGCTGAGGAGCAATGGCGCACAGCTGCAGTGCTGTGCGCTACCTTGGTGAAGACAGGATGTCTTCTGCCGCCGATTTTCCGGACATCTTCTTGCTTCTGGCTCTATAAGGGGGCCGGCGGCGCGGCTCTGGGACCGGACTCCATGGCTGGGCCTGTGTTCGATCCCTCTGGAGCTAATGGTGTCCAGTAGCCTAAGAAGCCCAATCCACTCTGCACGCAGGTGAGTTCGCTTCTTCTCCCCTTAGTCCCTCGATGCAGTGAGCCTGTTGCCAGCAGGTCTCACTGAAAATAAAAAACCTAAAACTAAACTTTTCACTAAGCAGCTCAGGAGAGCCCCTAGTGTGCACCCTTCTCGTTCGGGCACAAAAATCTAACTGAGGCTTGGAGGAGGGTCATAGGGGGAGGAGCCAGTGCACACCAGGTAGTCCTAAAGCTTTACTTTTGTGCCCAGTCTCCTGCGGAGCCGCTATTCCCCATGGTCCTTACGGAGTTCCCAGCATCCACTAGGACGTCAGAGAAACTGGGTTTCCCGCCGCATGGGTAATAAAGTGCAAATATAGTAAATGTCCATAAACTTATGTCCATAACTATACGCACGAGCGAGTAACCCGCTTCAAACCAACACCGGAATATTGCTAATTATATTCTCTTCCGATGGATACTAAACACCACTGTGTAACCCCTGTCTGACCCTTCGTATCAAACAAAGAGGGATCTCTTTGTCCCTGAACATGCTACATTAACTAAACTTTCAGATTCTATCAAAGGGACCATAATCTACAAAATACATTATATGACTAAAATATGTTACGATTGAGTCGCCCGCTAGACGCACACAAACTCAACCGTAAATGCGCATATCGTGCGCCTGCGGGTGCACGCAAAGGCGAGTATACGCACGCACGGGAGAGCTCATGCTCGTGCAGCGGGCACACGCATGAGGTGCATATATGGCAATGTGCATCGTGATATTTTTCTGACTTTGACAGTCCACCCTTTGGCAGTCACCAATAACTGCCACTTCCTAAAACAGTTCAAAAAGAGAAAAATATATGTCATGTATAATACATTTCTATGATTGGGTAGGGGAGAAGAGAAGAAGGTGGGAAAAAGGTATGACCTAGTGAGATAGTAGAAGCATGTATGTATGAGTCCATGTTTGAGGGGTCATGTATCATCGTGCCGTACGTGTTTTAAATCAAGCTTCGAGGTATTGCGAAGTATACATTTGAATTCCTTCTTATCCCGTGGTACGGGTCTGTGGATGGGCTGTCAAACTTTACCGAGCTCTTTTCGGCTTTTGGTTGCAACAAAATGGGGGAGCACATTTTAGTTGATGATACATGAATGGGTGGAATATGTGAGTGCTGATATCTGTGCCTATATTCCCTATCGACTATGTGTGTTATTACCTGAAGGTTGTAGAGATGAAGATAAGGAACAATTATGGTAAATGCAGTGATAAACTATGTGAGTTTAATATACATTTGCCGATTGAGGTCTTGTCGTGTGTCTTGTCTCGATGTACATGTTGACTGTAGTCTCCTTGGGCTTTTGCCAAAACTGCGAGCAAAAGTTTTCTCAATGTCCATAGACTTACAAAAAGTGTTGGGCTAGCGTAAAATTAAAGTTACTAGGGATATGGGGGGTCTATGGCATAGTCCATCAGTTGTCTGTGTAAAAGGTTGTCAAATTCTTCTTCCAAGCGGATGTCTTTGTACCTTGGAGGAAAACAAAGGAGAAACGGGTGAAAGAAACGGACCGTAGAATCACATTTTCATCACAACATTGTCTCAATGGTTGGTTCGTAAATCAAATCAGTCGTTGTTATTACAGTATCTTCACTTCTTAAACTCATCACTCGGGCGCTACGTTTACACTTTGTAAAAACCCGAACGCATCTAAATATCAGACCGACCAATATGATGACACCCAGAATACACAAAAGAAATTTCCCTACATCCATGATAATACCTTGGGCCCATTCTCCTAAACCAGTGAACCAATTTCGTGGGTTCAACCATGACACCCAACCGGTCAGCTCATTACCCACAGCGGCAAGGGTGAGATTGTGTTTCCTTCGGAACTCCCATTTTAATTGTAAAATGTCATCCATCTTTTGGTCTATGACCTCGGCTGGGTCCTCCGTGCTGTTTGTAATGTACGTGCAGCACTTGATTCCATATTGAGTTGCCAGGGTTACACAATACCCGCCTGTCACGGCTGTGAGGTACGTGAGAATCATCCTATGCTGAACCAGTTCTGTTTTGTAGGCTTGTAACTCTCTCCCAGTATACCTGAATGTGTCATCATACATTTCAGTGATATTGTCTAATAAATTTGCAAGCGCAGATATATATTTATAATTTATCACTCCTCTGGCGGTACGAGTGATATCTAACGCGATTAGGAATTGAATCCCGGTGGATTCATGGATCAGGTCAGAAGCCGGATGCTCTGTTCTTTCTATCAGGTGCCGTTTAACGATGTGCTCGTAATGAGTGTGAGTATAAGGAGCTTGGGCACTGCGGTGAATATCTTTCATTTTGGTATGCGATACAATCATTACCTCAGGCAGTACTTTTCCAATATAACACAATCCTTCTGAGTTTGGGGCAAGCCACTTATACGCCTTCCTCCCGCATATGAAATATGCATCATCGGGGAGAACATATGGGACGGAGTAGGACATAACCATATTACAAATTTTCCATGTGAACTCTCCTAACCCTAGTTCTCCCATCTGTTTAGTACACGTATCTGTTTGTACGACATGTGCACAGTATCCTGGTGATACTTTCCAACTCTCATGGTCCTACTTCCTAGGGTATACCTATATCGGAAATATCTTCCACTACCGGCTATGTGGCGTATAAGTTCTGTATCTGTAGGCATTCTATCGGCTCTGTATGAAAAGGTCATGGTTTGGTTATTCCATGACACTTCCCAATTTCCCGGCTTTCGGGGATTGGAAATGTTAAAACATACTAGGGATCTATCCACATGATATTGGTGGAGCTTCAAACTAGGAGGACTAGAGATATTAAACCTCTTATCCACCGGCCTCCCACCACTTAACTCAAGTACCTCCCCTATCGTTAAAGGAAATGGTACTAGTCCTGACTTGCTGTGACCTTGAGGTACTTGAGAGCATACCCAACAGTCTGTTTGGTTTAACACCTTACCCACTAATGAGTGATAGTCACCCAGTGGATGCCGGTCCATGTTAATGTTAAAATTGGACTGACATTTCTTGATGCACCCATCCTCAACTAAGTTATCACAATGCCTACAGATGCAATTTTCTTCAGCTAACAATCCTTCACAATTCCTTCTATGGTCAATGCTACCAGATCGTTTTCTGATACTCGCCTTTGCTTGGTGATTATGTTGTTCTTGGAAATCTACGCCTCCAACTTTGTCATCAGAACCCATTCCAGGACCTCTCTCGACCTCCATGGTACTCTCGCCGGAACAGACTGCTCTGGTCAACATCATGGTCAACAGGAAAATGCGGATCACAGTCTCTTGGGGCAAGTCCATCTTATAGGAGGAAATGGAGAAGAATGAGAAGGGGGAAAGAAATAATTGAGGGAGATGGGATGGGAAGTGGAGAAAAACAATAAAAGGAAACAGGGAATCGACAACTGCCTCCGATCTTATTATTCTCAATGCTCAGGTGCCGTCTCAGTCTTCCTGAAACAGTCAATGCTCAGGTGCCGTCTCAGTCTTCCTGAAACAGACACTCCAGTGATACAACTTCCTCTACCGTCTGTTCTTTATCACGAGACCTCTCTGGATCAGCAACCTTCTTACAATGGGACGAATGAACCCAAGTCTCTCTCTCGGCAACCTTCAATGCTGTCGTGCTAATCAATAAGACTTGGTATGGTCCTTCCCATCTGTCAATAAGGCAACCTGAGCGTAGAAAATTCCGTATCATTACATAATCCCCAGGTTCAATGTCATGACAATTAGTATCTGGCAGATCAGGAATCACCAACTTCAAATTGTCATTCTGATTCCTTAGCTGTTTACTCATGTTAATCAGGTATTTTACAGTCACTTCATTGTTACACTTCAAATCATCCTGAGGGTTAATCATAACATGCGGTTGTCGACCAAACAAAATTTCAAAGGGGGACAGATTAAGAGGGGACCTGGGAGTGGTTCTGATGCTGTATAGTACAATGGGTAAAGCTTCTGGCCATGTCAATCCTGTTTCCGCCATAACTTTGCTCAATTTATTTTTAATAGTGCTGTTCACTCTTTCTACTTTCGCACTCGCCTGGGGGCGGTACGGAGTGTGCAGCTTACTATCAATTCCCATCAACTTACACCTTCCTTGAAAGACATCACCTGTAAAATGGGTACCCCTATCACTTTCAATTATTCTAGGGATACCGTATCTACACACAAATTCCTACACAATTTTCTTAGCAGTAAACATAGCGGTGTTTGTGGCCGCAGGAAATGCTTCGACCCAATTTGAAAACACATCTATACAAACTAGTACATACTTCAAATTTCGACAAGGGGGTAATTGTATGAAATCAATTTGTATTACCTGAAAAGGGCCGCCTGTAGGTGGGATATGAGATGGTTCTGTTGGTATTGCCTTTCCGATATTCTTCCTCAAGCAGGTGAGGCATGTCATTGCCCTTTTTCCCGCATGGGAAGAAAATCCTGGGGCGCACCAATATGCTCTTACCAACTTGCACATCCCTTCCTTGCCTAGATGAGTCAGCCCATGTGCTGCTTCCGCTAAACTTGGAAGGTATGCTCTGGGTGCCACTGGTTTACCCTGTCCATCTGTCCAGAGTCCTGAGGACTCCTGGCCATATCCCTTTGCCCTCCAAACTGCCTTTTCCTGTGTGGAACACAAATTTTGCATTTCACACAATTTCTGTGTGTTGACGGTATTAAATACCATCAGTTGTGTGGTGTCTGTCTGTCTGGGGGTACCAGCTGCTAACTTAGCAGCTTCGTCTGCTCGGCTGTTACCAAGTGATACCGGGTCTTGGCTATAGGTATGTGCTTTACACTTGATAACAGCCACTCTGTCGGGTTCCTGTATCGCTGTTAGAAGCCTTTTGATGTGAGCTGCATGCGCTACCGGTGTACCAGCTGCCGTCATGAAATTTCTGAGGCGCCATAGGGCTCCGAAATCATGGACTACCCCGAAGGCGTATCTAGAATCGGTGTAGATATTGGCTGACTTGCCCTTAGCCAATTCACATGCTCTGGTTAGGGCAACCAGTTCAGCAACCTGGGCTGAGTGAGGTGGGCCTAGCGGTTCTGCTTCTATGGTGCCTTGGTCATCTACGACTGCGTATCCAGTACACAAGTCTCCCGAGTCCGTCTGTCTGTGACAACTACCGTCAGTGTAGAAAGTAAGATCTACATCTTCCAGTGGGTTGTCACTGATGTCAGGCCTTGCCGTGAAATTTTGGGTCAAATATTCCATACAATCATGCGTGTCATCCCCTGTCTTAAATCCTCCTTCACTATTACTCTCATCCTCCACCCTTTGTGCCTGTCCAGGCACACCTGGGAGATACGTTGCCGGATTTAATGCACTGCATCTCTTTATGGTGATGTTTACGGGGGCCATTAATGCCAATTCCCATCTTGTAAACCGCGCTGATGAGACGTGTCTAGTTTGAGCCGAATTCAGCAAGGCTGACACTGCATGTGGTGTATGGATTGTGAGGTTGTGTCCTAGCACTACATCTTCGCTTTTTGTCACTAGCAATGCTATCGCAGCAACACTTCGCAAGCATGTGGGGAGGGATCGCGCTACCGTATCTAGCTGAGCGCTGTAGTATGCTACCGGCCTGCTGGCATCACCGTGCTTTTGGGTTAGGACGCCTGCCGCGCAACCAGCACTTTCTGTTCCGTACAGCTCAAAGGGTTTCCCATAGTCAGGCATACCTAATGCCGGTGCCTGCATTAGGCACTGTTTAAGTCTCTCAAATGCCATCTCGGATTCGTCTGTATGCGAAATCCGATCAGGTTTGTTTGATGAGACCATCTCCTGCAAAGGTAATGCTAGAATGGAAAAACCTGGGATCCAGTTACGGCAATACCCACACATTCCTAAAAACGTTCTGATCTGTTGCTGGATTTGTGGCAGAGTCATGTCTCGAATTGCTTGAATTCTATCAGCGGTCAGGTGTCTCAGTCCTTGTGTCAGACAGTGTCCCAAATATTTTACTTTAGTCTGGCATAATTGCAACTTGTCTTTGGAAACCTTGTGCCCTGTGTCTGAAAGATGAAACAGGAGCTGTTTCGTATCTTTCAGGGACGCTTCCAGTGAATCTGAACACAGTAGTAAATCGTCCACATACTGTATCAATATTGATCCACTCTCTGGTTGGAAAGACTGTAAACAATCATGCAAAGCCTGTGAAAATATACTTGGACTGTCTATGAAACCTTGTGGTAATCGAGTCCATGTGTATTGGACTCCTCTGTATGTGAATGCAAACAAATATTGGCTGTCAGGGTGCAGAGGTACCGAGAAGAAGGCGGAGCAAAGGTCAATAACAGTGAAAAATTTTGCAGTGGGAGGGATCTGCATAAGGATGACAGCTGGATTTGGCACTACGGGGAACTGACTCAACTATTTTGTTAATCCCCCTTAGATCCTGCACTAGCCTGTAACCCCTCCCCCCACTCTTTTTCACAGGGAAGATGGGACTATTGGCAGTGCTGGATGTTCTTACCAGAATGCCCTGTTGTAGCAAGCGCTCTATTACGGGGTATACTCCTAACTCCACCTCTGGCTTCAGAGGGTATTGTGGGATTTTTGGAGCTATCCTACCATCTTTTACTTGCACAACTACTGGAGCTACGTTTGCCATTAATCCAGTGTCTTGTCCATCTTTAGTCCAAAGTGACTCTGGTATTTGGGATGTCATTTCTTCTACCTGGGATGGACTCCTATTTATCATAACGGTATGTGACATTCATTTTGATGGGGAGTCTAGCATGTCTCGTACTTCCTGAGCGTGATTCTCAGGTATGTCTAAGAATACACCTTCAGGAGTACAATAAATGACGCACCCCATTTTACACAGTAAATCTCTTCCCAGGAGATTAGTCGGTGCCGATGCAGCCAGCAAAAAGGAATGCTTGGTATGCAAAGGCCCTATTGTAATCTCTGCTGGTTTGCTAACAGGGTAGTGCTGTACTACTCCCGTTACTCCCATGGCTGGAATTGTCTTACCAGTGGTTCTCATGCCCACTGTCGAATTTATCACTGATTTGGCCGCCCCCGTATCTACAAGGAAATTTAATGATTTACCAGCTACATCAATTGTGACCTCGGGTTCACTTCCAAGACTTGCAATTAATTTCACTGGCTGCAGATTACAGGTGTGGCCACACCCCTATTGGGTATGGTGACCTCCCTGAATCGCGCTGGCAGCAATTACTTGTGGTGGGGGTAGATGGGAACTATCAGAGATTTGCCAGTCTCTTCTTGGGGGGTACCTTTTTGTTTCCCCTGCATGTGGCTCATAGCTCCGCCTCTGCGGTCCTTGATCCCAATGTCTCGTATCAGGTCGTTGTCTAGGGGATTGATATGAATTTTGCATTTGTCTTGCTTTACAATCACGTGACATGTGTCCCTCTCTGTGACAACTATAACATTTTATACCTGTTGACTTACCCACAGGGGTCACAGTTCTGGGCTGAGGTGGCCGAGTAGTGAGGGCCTGTATGCTCACAGCCATTAACTTATCACTCTGTGACTCCCTGTGTCTGATGATATTCCGATCATGCCCAGCAGCAGCCTCTCCCAATGCATCCACCGACATACCTCTCCAAGCAGGCCTAGTGGTTTGTATTCTATTCCTTAAAACCTCTTTTAGACCGTCCATTAATACTGAAACAGCTACTTCCCTGTGGTGTACATTAGTTTTAATGTCATCTATACCAGTGTACCTAGCCATATCCTGCAGAGCCCGGTGAAAATACTCTGGTGTGGATTCACCTTCTTTTTGTTTTATTGTAAAGATTTTATTCCACTTTACAACTGCAGGGAAATATACTCCTAACTGTAAGTTGATTCTCTTTACATTATCCTGATTATACTCGTCTGTTAGTGGTACTTCCTCATCTAACTTGCAGTCATGGATAAACTTTAAAGAATCAACATTGGGGGGTAAACATGCCCTCAAAACTGTCCTCCAATCTTTGTTATTTGGCTCTGCAGAATTTCCTAGCTCTCTAATATACTTTTGACATGCAGCTAAGTCTTTTCTAGGATCAGGGAATTCAGACATCATTGACCTTAATTCCGTTCGGGAAAAGGGACAGTGCATGGCGATGTTCCTGATAGGAGTTGCTCCTGAAGTATCAGTTTTCCCATTTGGCACTGCTATTACCCTAACGGGATTAAGTCCAACAACAAGTCTGTGTAGATTCTACAATATTTGGTGAAATGGTTTCAGCATAGTGTATGGTGCCGTACTTACCAGTCGATACGACCTCACCTGTCCCTCCGCTAGGGGCCTTTGATACTAATCTTACGGGTTGGGTCGTGCCTACTGCTGTTTCTGATATGGTGGCTGCTAGGGAGAGTGCTGATATTGTTGTGGGCTCATCCTCTTGGTCACAATCCTGGGGAAAGTTCAAAACAGGGTACAACTTGCACGGATTAGTGTTAGCATTAATTACTTTGGTTACATTATCTTTAACTTCTACACATTTAACATATCCCTGAGTGCCATTCTCTGCAACCAATTTCTCTCCAGGTATGTACGGTGGTGGGGGTGCAGTGGCTATCAGTTTCCTGATAGGGTTAGATCCAGTGGCTTGCGCCAACCCCCTTTGTATTTCACCTTCCTGTTGCCACAATGTTAAATAATCATAATGTCTAATACGCCTTTTTGAAGATTTAATCAGGCAAACTCTTCTCCTTAAATTCTGTAACACTTCTGGGTTAAAACTACCTACCCGGGAAAATTTTCCCCGTCATGCACAGTCATCCTTTCCCATTCATTGCACAACATTTCTGTGTGATGACCATATTTCTCACACATGATATACCTGGCCGACCCGATTGGTCGGTTTACCAAATCAACCTGAACCTGGGTTGATCGCCCCTTACCTGAACAACTGGCCCCCATCTCTGCAGGTGCTGCTTTCACTACCTCTGACTTCAAATCAGGGTCTTCGGCAACCCTTACAAAAACCAAGATGCTCGGGGGTAAGGCTGCGGTGGGGGTTTTGCAACGAGGTCCGCCCACTTAACTCCGCCCACGTTGGCCAATACGGCGACCAAAGTTCCCAGAGGTTCCGTACCCAACCTAGGGCACCTAAGTACGTCTACTTGCTCGGGCGTGTGGGAGTGTCTTACCCACCCCAGCAAGTATCAGTCGCTGGAATGTCCCTGAGTGATCAGGCTACTTCCCTTAAAATAAAAAAAATTACACAAATCACGTTAACAATGTGCAAGTAGCGTTCTTCTGAATTCAAGACACGCTAATGCACACAATCACATGCGGTACAATCGTATCTGCACACAAGCAACTAATCTTATGTGCGGAACGATCAGTGGAATCGAAAATTTCGGCTGCGAATTCCTTCAGCAATGAGCTTTGTTGGCCTATATGGGTTTCGCACCAACCCTCTTCGGTTGTGCTCTCTACTTCTAGTCTGCTGTACCTGAACCTCCTGGTCCTTGACCTCCTGGTCTGTTATGTACAGCAGACTCTACTGCTCATAAATGTCGAGATTAACAAGGGACGCCTCCCAAGCCACCCCACGCTATCACTCTCGCTGGTGTACCTCTTTCTACTGGCCTATGGTTCCCACGTTCGTAATAAAAGAGAAATCTTATATATACACAGTCTTACATTCGAACACTCTTATTTCTGTACAGAATTCCTTTCATTCAGTAATAGTCTAACCCAGAAGAATTGCAACAGAGAAAGTTTTTCTTTTAACTTTTTTTAGACTTTTGGATTTGAGATAGATCTGTGTTATTATCGCGTTATTTCCTTATCGCCTATTAAAACAATACTATCGTGCGGTTTGTATGATGTGGGCGTATCCGTACGCTCCGTTGCGTAATATACGCTCCGTGTGTCGACCCTTGCTGCGTACGCCCTGCCCTTGTAAGGACACGTGTATGCAGGCCAAGTACGTCCACAGTAACACACTACACGTTTATCAATGTGAATGATCTTTAACAGTAATCATTCACTGAACACCACACAAGTAGAGTTTGTGTGCGTGCCTTTTACAATTATTCCCTTAAATATTACTTTTTATCTTTTAACTATTAATAACAACAAATGTCTCAGCCACTAATGTGTGGCAATCAGGAGAATGAGGTACGGACAAATAATGCTAAACACGAAATACAGGTGTGTGCTTATGCGTACGTACGCAAAACAGAAACTAAACACTTTTTTTAAAAGACAACGTACTGTTCCTACCTTCCGGTTCCGGATTCCTTCAGCACTCCTTACTAAGCGAAGCAGACGCTTATCTGGTCAGCACTACGAAGAATATTACCTCCCGCCCTTTGCTGACCGATAATGTCTGCTGAAATTACCTAGTACAGATATGTGAAGAGCGGGCGAGCCCTCAATTGATAAAGCCTATAATATATCCTATATTAAACATGCTAAAAGGTTAATGAACACAGTACGCAATTGGCGTATGGAATACCATAAGAGTACGCACGTAGCGTAACAAACGCTTAGCCGTGGACGAGACGCACGAGCGGCACATTCGCTCACGGCTTAAAGCGTAAAGGCTAGCACGCTATAGGCTGCCGACTAACGTAATGATACGCTACCAGCGTAGCGGACGCTCGAGACCACGAGGAGATCACAAGCGGCGCTGACGCTCACAGAGTTAAACCTTTGTAACAATATCATAAACAATGTACTTATACTGTAAACCTTTGTGCAGTGATAAGGTGTAAATGCAACACAGTGTAACCTTGTTAGTTTAAAAGCTGTATGAGCGTATGTGACGCTCAGAGAACACTTTAGCAATATAATAAACACTCAAATACCGGTCTAAGGTTCTAACACCTTTAAGGGAGAGAATGAACGTTCAATTGCAAAAGAATACACAATACAAGTTATACACTACCAAACTAACATAAAATACCTAACCAAATTACTACACATAAGATACAATAGTGGCACAATTACATTTAAGGGGAAGGAGAGAGAGAATGGCTTACAACATTAATAAGAGACAAAATGGTTGCAGAGAACTTACGCACAAGGGGAACAATCGCAAGCGCCTTTCTGGATATCCAGCTCCCGATTATCAGTGATGAGAACCGTTGAGAAGAGTAGAGAGAGCTGGCCCAGATCGGCTTGTCTTTTTATACACTACACACAATACAGTACAATGGTCCCTACATTCTTATTGTTCATTGGACACAGGAATTCGTCTCCGCATTATAACAAAAGGTCATAGGTTGGTTCATACAGGTGGGCTGTGACTATTCCAAACTGCTCAGGTGGGAGGGAAACTGGGTTTCCCGCCGCATGGGTAATAAAGTGCAAATATAGTAAATGTCCATAAACTTATGTCCATAACTATACGCACGAGCGAGTAATCCGCTTCAAACCAACACCGGAATATTGCTAATTATATTCTCTTCCGATGGATACTAAACACCACTGTGTAACCCCTGTCTGACCCTTCGTATCAAACAAAGAGGGATCTCTTTGTCCCTGAACATGCTACATTAACTAAACTTTCAGATTCTATCAAAGGGACCATAATCTACAAAATACATTATATGACTAAAATATGTTACGATTGAGTCGCCCACTAGACGCACACAAACTCTACCGTAAATGCGCATATCGTGCGCCTGCGGGTGCACGCAAAGGCGAGTATACGCACGCACGGGAGAGCTCATGCTCGTGCAGCGGGCACACGCATGAGGTGCATATATGGCAATGTGCATCGTGATATTTTTCTAACTTTGACAGGGGGGACATCAGGGGGTCAATCCTCGGATTGGACCGACTCACGGCCCGTCGGGGTCTCAAAAGCGTCCCTTAACACAAGACACTACTACCGACACGGATTCTGATTCCAGTGTCGACTATGACGAAGTAAAATTGCACCCTAGAATGACTAAAACCATTCAGTGTATGATTGTGGCAATAAGGGATGTGTTGCATATTGTGGATGAACCCTCGGTCCCCGACACAAGGGTACACATGTTTAAGGAAAAGAAACAGATTATTAACTTTCCCACATCTCATGAATTGAATGATTTCTTTGGAAAAGCTTGGGAGACTCCGGATAAGAGACCGCAGATCCCCAAAAGAATTTATATAGCATACCCCTTCCCTAAGCAGGACAGGGAGATTTGGGAATCACCCCCCACTGTGGACAAGGCCCTGACGCGCTTGTCCAAGAAAGTGGCGCTACCGTCTCCTGACACAGCAGCCCTTAAGGACCCTGCAGATCGCAGGCAAGAAACTACATTAAAGTGTATTTATTCTCATACGGGTGCTGTGCTAAGACCGACAATTGCGTCGGCATGGGTGTGTAGCGCAATTGCAGCTTGGACAGATAAGCTGACAGATCAATTTGATAATATGGATAAGGATACTATATTCCTAACTCTAGCCCATATTAAAGACGCAGTCTTATTTATGAGGGATGCTCAAAGGGACATTGGATTGCTAGCTTCTAGGGCCAATGCCATGTCTGTCTCAGCGAGAAGATCCTTATGGACTCGCCAATGGACGGGTGATGCGGATTCCAAAAAACATATGGAAGTACTACCCTATAAGGGTGATGTATTGTTTGGGGATGGGCTGACGGACCTGGTTTCCACAGCTACAGCAGGTAAATCAAATTTTTTACCATATATTCCCCAACAGCAAAAGAAAGTAACACCCTATCAGATGCAGTCCTTTCGGTCGCACAAGTCCAAAAGAGGTCGGGGATCCTCTTTCCTCGCCAGAGGTAAGGGCAGAGGCAAGAGAGCACCTGCTTCGGCAGGTGCCCAGGAACAAAAGTCCTCCCCGGCTGCTCCAAAACCCACAGCATGACGCTGGGTCTCCCCTGAGGGAGTCCGCACCGGTGGGGGCACGTCTTCGACTTTTCAGTCTGGCCTGGGTCAGTTCGGACCTGAATCCCTGGGTTTTGGAAATAGTAGGCCAGTTCGGACCTGAATCCCTGGGTGTTGGAAATAGTTTCCCAGGGTTACAAATTGGAATTCGAGGAGGTACCCCCGCGCCGATTTTTCAAATCGGCCCTACCAGCTTCCACATCGGAAGGGATATAGGGGGTCATTCCGAGTTGTTAGCTCGTTATTTTTTTTTTCGCAACGGAGCGATTAGTCACTAATGCGCATGCGCAATGTCCGCAGTGCGACTGCGCCAAGTAAATTTGCTATGCAGTTAGGTTTTTTACTCACGGCATTACAAGGTTTTTTCTTCGTTCTGGTGATCGTAATGTGATTGACAGGAAGTGGGTGTTTCTGGGCGGAAACTGGCCGTTTTATGGGAGTGTGTGAAAAAACGCTGCCGTTTCTGGGGAAAACGCGGGAGTGTCTGAAGAAACGGGGGAGTGTCTGGGCGAACGCTGGGTGTGTTTGTGACGTCAAACCAGGAACGAAACTGACTGAACTGATTGCAGTTGCCGAGTAAGTGTGGAGCTACTCAGAAACTGCTAAGAAGTGTCTATTCGCAATTCTGCTAATTTTTCGTTCGCAATTTTGATAAGCTAAGATTCACTCCCAGTAGGCGGCGGCTTAGCGTGTGCAATGCTGCTAAAAGCAGCTTGCGAGCGAGCAACTCGGAATGAGGGCCCTAGTGTTAGCTGCAATTCAAACGCTGTGTATACAGCAAGTGATAATCAAGGTTCCCCTGCACCAGCAGGGAAGAGATTACTACTCAACCCTATTTGTGGTCCCGAAACCGAACGGTTCGGTCAGACCTATTTTGAATCTGAAATCCCTAAACCTGTACATAAAAAGATTCAAATTCAAAATGGAATCTCTCAGAGCGATAATAGCCAACATGGAGGAGGGGGAGTTTATGGTGTCTCTGGACATAAAGGATGCGTACCTTCATGTCCCCATATATGCCCCCCATCAGGAATACCTGAGATTCGCTGTACAGGATTGTCATTACCAATTTCAGACGTTGCCGTTTGGACTCTCCACGGCCCCAAGGATTTTCACCAAGATAATGGCGGAAATGATGGTGGTCCTGCGCAAGCATGGAGTCACAATTATCCCATACTTGGATGATCTCCTGATAAAAGCGAGATCAAGGGAGAAATTGCTGAGCAGTGTGGCGCTCTCTCTGAGAGTGCTCCAGCAACACGGTTGGATTCTAAATCTACCGAAGTCACAGTTGATTCCGACAACTCGACTACCGTTCCTAGGTATGATAATGGATACGGAACAAATGAAGGTCTTCCTCCCAATAGAGAAAGCCCAAGACATCCAGAACATGGTCAGAGACCTGCTAAAACCGAAAAGGGTGTCAGTTCACCAATGCACTCGAGTTCTGGGGGAAATGGTGGCGGCCTACGAGGCCATTCCCTTCGAAAGGTTCCATGCAAGGACTTTTCAGTGGGACCTTCTGGACAAGTGGTCCGGGTCCCATCTACACTTACATCGGAAAATAACTCTGTCCCCAGGGACCAGAGTGTCCCTCCTGTGGTGGTTGCAAAGTGCTCACCACCTGGAGGGTCGCAGGTTCGTAATTCAGGATTGGATCCTGGTTACCACGGACGCGAGCCTCCGAGGATGGGGAGCGGTCACACAGGGGAAAAAATTTCAGGGTCTTTGGTCAGACCAGGAGTCCGGTCTACACATCAATGTGTTGGAACTCAGGGCCATTTACAACGGCCTTCGACAAGCGGAGAGTTTTCTTCGAAACCTACCGGTTCTGATTTAATCAGACAATGTCACAGCAGTGGCTCATGTGAACCGCCAAGGCGGGACAAGAAGCAGAGTCGCTATGGCGGAAGCCACAAGGATCCTTCGCTGGGCGGAAAATCATGTAAGCGCTCTGTCAGCTGTCTTCATTCCGGGAGTGGACAACTGGGAAGCAGACTTCCTCAGCAGACACGATCTCCATCCAGGAGAGTGGGGACTTCATCAAGAAGTCTTTGCAGACGTAACACGTCTTTGGGGAACTCCTCAAATAGACATGATGGCGTCACGCCTCAACAAAAAACTTTGGAGGTATTGCGCCAGGTCTCGGGACCCTCAGGCAGTAGCAGTAGACGTTCTGGTAACACCGTGGGTGTTCAAATCGGTCTACGTGTTTCCTCCTCTTCCTCTCATCACAAAAGTGTTGAGGATCAAAAGACGAAGAAGAGTACAGACGATACTCGTTGTCCCAGACTGGCCTCGAAGGGCCTGGTACTCGGATCTACAAGAGATGCTCACAGGAGATCCCTGGCCTCTTCCTCTGAGGGAAGACCTGTTGCAGCAGGGGCCCTGTGTATTTCTAGACTTACCGCGGTTACGTTTGACGGCATGGCGGTTGAACGCCGAATCCTAGCGAAAAAGGGGATTCCGGAAGAGGTCATCCCTACTTTAATAAAGGCTAGGAAGGAGGTGACGATAAAACATTATCACCGTATCTGGCGAAAGTATGTGTCTTGGTGTGAGACCAAGAATGCACCTACGGAAGATTTTCATCTGGGTCGTCTTCTCCACTTCCTACAGACAGGAGTGGATATGGGCCTGAAATTAGGCTCTGTTAAGGTACAGATTTCGGCCCTCTCGATTTTCTTTCAGAAGGAATTGGCTTCTCTTCCAGAAGTCCAGACGTTTGTAAAGGGAGTGCTGCACATCCAGCCCCCTTTTGTGCCTCCAGTGGCACCATGGGACCTGAACGTGGTGTTGCAGTTCCGAAAATCACACTGGTTTGAACCGCTTAACAAGGTTGAGTTGAAATTTCTTACCTGGAAGGTGGTCATGTTGTTGGCCTTAGCATCAGCAAGGCGAGTGTCAGAATTGGCGGCTTTGTCACACAAGAGCCCCTACTTGATTTTTCATGTGGATCGAGCTGAATTGAGGACACGTCCTCAATTTTTGCCTAAAGTGGTTTCTTCGTTCCATATGAATCAACCTATTGTGGTCCCTGTGGCTACAAGTGACCTGGAGGATTCCAGATCCCTGGACGTAGTCAGGGCCTTAAAAATGTATGTAGCTAGGACGGCTAGAATTAGGAAAACAGAGGCTCTGTTTGTCCTGTATGCGGCCAAAAAGATTGGCGCTCCTGCTTCGTAGCAGACTATTGCTCGCTGGATCTGTAATACGATTCAGCAGGCTCACTCTACGGCTGGATTGCCGGTACCAAATTCGGTTAAGGCCCATTCCACTAGGAAGGTGGGCTTTTCTTGGGCGGCTGCCCGAGGCGTCTCGGCATTACAACTTTGCCGAGCGGCGACTTGGTCGGGGTCAAACACTTTTGCTAAACACTTTTGCTAAATTCTACAAGTTTGATACCCTGGCTGATGAGGACCTAGTGTTTGCTCAGTCGGTGCTGCAGAGTCTTACGCACTCTCCCGCCTGATTGGATGCTTTGGTATAAACCCCATGGTCCTTACGGAGTCCCCAGCATCCTCTAGGACGTAACCTACCGGTAAATCTTTTTCTCCTAGTCCGTAGAGGATGCTGGGCGCCCGTCCTAGTGCGGAAACTCTGCAAGACTTGTATATAGTTGTTGCTTACATAAGGGTTATGTTACAGTTGACATCGGTCTTGGACCGTTACTGTCGTTTGTTCATACTGTTAACTGGTTATGTATGTTCCAGGTTACATGGTATGATTGGTGTGGGCTGGTATGAATCTTGCCCTTGGATTGCTAAATCCTGCCTTGTATTGTCCATCTCCTCTGGGCACAGTTCTCTAACTGAGGTCTGGAGGAGGGGCATAGAGGGAGGAGCCAGTGCACACCCATAGTCAAAGTTCTTTTTAGATGCCCTATCTCCTGCGGAGCCCGTCTATACCCCATGGTCCTTATGGAGTCCCCAGCATCCTCTACGGACTAGGAGAAATAGATTTACCGGTAGGTTTAAAATCTTATTTTACACTGTAAACTGTTTTAAATGTGTTTCGGTCTCGGAGGCACCACTCTCCTGCTGTCATTGTAACAGGACCAGAAACGGGGGGCGGGGCCAAGCATTGGGTAGTGAAATCCCATTAAAAAAAGCAGCACAAGCGGCACCTAATAGAAGTGCCGCTTTTACAGGGGCGTGCTTTCACCACATATGAAAGCACGCCCCTGTCACTGAGGAAGCGATGATTGAGCAGTGGGTAGTGCCGGCCCTATCAATACTCCTGGACGTGGAATTGCTACAAGGCTGTGGGCGCGGAGGGTGCCCGAATCCTGATTACAGTGGCAGATCCAAGATGTACTGCAGCACTAGGTGCCTGTGACATTGGGCGCTGAGCGAGTCCCCCCTCAGATCAGTCCCATGCCCCCCTTCTGCTGGGCTGGTTCACACTGTGTGCAGGGCCAGATGGCCGCTACCATGATCGGTGCTCTGATCGGGTAGTGGTCACTGGTCCTTCTTTAGTAAAGGCTGCAGTAAAATGGCTGCGGGAAGGCTGCTGTGCATCCCCTGCAGCACAGCTCTCCCACGGGACTCCAGTCGCAGCAGCCAATAACACAGAAGCCGGGTAGGAGACTCCCATACAGGGGAAGGTTGGGCAGGTGCACATAAATCTCTCCCCATGCTTTTTATATTATAACTATAGGGGATATGCGGCCAATTGCAGCCCCTACCCCTATGCCGTGAGACACTGTGTCTCCTTCCTCTACACGGCAGGGCTCCTCCCCTTCCACTGTGCAGCAGTGTTACAGCACCTCACCCCCATTCCTCTGCAGAGCAGGATCCTGTTCCACTTCCTGATCCTGACTGTGCAATAGCTCCCATGTGGCAGGTGTAGGGGTGTGTCAGTGAGGAGCAGGCTGATACATAGCAAGGTAATGACTTCAGGGGAGAGGAGCTGATATGCGATTTACTCCCTCTGTATCTTTCTTCTGTCTGACTGTCCCTTCTGTTTGTCTAGTTCCTGTCCATCTACAGTATCTCTCTGTTACTCTCTGCCACCTGCCTCTTCATTCTGCCTGTCTCTTTCCTCTGTGTCTGACTTCCCACAATCCTCTCACATCCACTGTCTGCCTGTCTGTCTCTTTCCTCTGTGTCTCTTTCCGCCATCCTCTCACATCCTCTGCCTGTCTGTCTCTTTCCTTTGTGTCTCTTTTGCTATCCTCTCAAATCCTCTATCCTTTCACATCTCCTGTCTGTCTCTTTTCTCTGTCCTCTCACATCCTTTGCCTGCTGATCTGTCTCTTTCCTCTGTGTCTCTTTTACCACCATCCTCTCACATCCACTGTCTGCCTCTTTCCTCTGTCTCTTTTTCTGCCATCCTCTCACACTCTCTGACTGCTGATCTGTCTCTTTACTCTCTCTTCCCATTCTCCTCTTACACCCTCTGTCTGCCTCTCTCTTCCCACCATCTTCTCACATCCACTGCCTGTCTGTCTCTTTCCTTTGTGTCTTTCTTTCTGCTATCCTCTCACATCATCTGTCTGCCAGTCTGTCTCTTTCCTCTGCCCTCTCACATCCTCTATCTGCTGGTCTGTCTCTTTCCACCATCATCTCACATCATCTGTCTGTTTGCCTGTCTGTCTCTTTCCTCTGTGTGTCTCTTTCCTCTGCCGTCTTCTGTCTGTCTGTCTTTCACAAGTAAGTATTGTGTGGAGGACAGACATAATTAGTAGTGGACATTCTGAATTAGCTAAAATATTTAAAAAGTGTATTCCACCTTCAAATTATTACACACAGCTTTGTCACTCCACATTTTCTATATATATCACAATCATGTCCCTGTCACTACTGTCTCCCGACTCCTCTGTTCTGTCCTGTCTCCCCTGTCCTGGTCATATGACCTCTGTCCTGTCCCCACTGTCCTGTCCCAGTCCCCACTGTCCTGTCCCTATCCCCTCTGTACTGGCGCTATCACCTTTGTACTTTCCCTGTCACTCCTGTCTACTGTCTCCTCTGTTCTGGCACTATCACCTCTGTCCTGTCCTCACTGTCCCGTCCCTGTCCCCACTATTCTGGTGCTATTAGCTCTGTCCTGTCCCCACTGTCCTGGTGCTGTTACCTCAGTCCTGTCACTCCTGTCATCTGGCCTCTCTCTTCTGTCTTGCTATTACCTAAGTCCTGTCCCTGTCACTCCTGTCTCCTGACCTGTTTATATGTCATCTTTAGGTTCCATTATGTGGTGAGGAACAAGATTTGCTTCTGTTCACATATTTTATGATTGGCAGCCACCAGCACTGGTTTTGCCTATAACATTGACCAGAATTTTGCACACGTGGTGATTCAGACCTGATCATAGATGTGCTAAATTTACGATCAGCTTCCCTGACATACGGGGATATGCCCAGCACAGGGCTAGTCCGCCCCGCATGTCAGGCCCTACCCCGTCATACAAGTACAAAAGCATCGCACAGCGGCAATGCTTTTGTAATGTAGGAGTAGCTCCTAGCCAGCGCAGCTCCTGCACGCTGGCAGGGAGCTACTCATGGCTGCCTGGGTTGCAGCGGCTGCGTGTGACATCACGCAGCTGCCGCGGCTCGCACCCCCAATGGTCCGGGCACTCCTGCATTGCCCAGACTGCGCCCCCTCCCGCCCAACGACCGCCCTGCCTGTCAATCAGGCAGAGACGATCGCAGGGCAAATACTGCCGTCGGCTGTCTGCTATGCGCCGGTACACTGCGGCGCCGGCGCATGTGCTCTTCAGACCTGATAGCTGCTGTGCGAATACGCACAGCAGCGATCAGGTCTGAATTAGCCCCACAGTTTGGGAACCACTGGTGTAGGACATGCACATACTGCTCCTGTAAGATGTACTACTTAGTAAATATGTATACATTATTATGTATACATAATTAAAAATAAAAAAGTCATAGTGGCTTTCGTAATTGTTCTATCATCAAATGAGGGCTTATAACAAATCAATAAAAATAAACTAAAGGGAACACATTATGCAGCCCTGTTGCCCACAGCAACCATGCTGACTGTGCAGGCAAGTCCTGCTCCTGTAGAATTAGATACCTTTAAGAAATTTCAGCAGCAGAAAAGGAAGGATGGGCTAAGAAGGGAGCCACCTGCAATAATGATATATGGGCCTACAATGGTAAGTGGTGCCTCCCCAGGGCTTTGCTCCCAATGCTTACACAACTTGCTCATGGTAAGGTGCATAATTGAAAAGAGGCCATGGCCAATTTAGTTAATCAGGCATGGCTAGCACCAGGTTTTAACAGGGAGGCTACATCTTATGTTTCAATTACACACACGCCAAAGCCCTTGTACCAATATCAGAGATTGCAAATTGATTACATTCAATTGCCAAAGGTGGGACAATATGCGTATGCCAGAGGTTCCCAAACTGTGTGCCGTGTCTCCCTGGGGTGCCTCGGGACACTTGCAGTGGTGCCCTGGTTTGGTGGTCCAGGACCAATTCAAATTATTCATGGTCAATATAATAGGCAAAACCAGTGCTGGTGGCTGCCAGTCATAAAATATGTGGCCAAACAGAAGCAAATCTTGTCCCTCACCACACAACTGACCCTAAGGATGACATATAAACGCGATCTAGTTTAATATGTCTTTCTAAATTTCTCGATAAGAAATTTTTGGCTATGGGGTGTCCTGAAAAAAAATTCTGATATTCTAGGGCGCCGTGATTCAAAAAAGTTTGGAAACCACTGGCGTATGCTTTAGTATGCATAGACACCTTAATGCTCATCTGTAGAACTATACTCTGTAAGAATAAGAACCACCCCAAACAAAAAGACAAAACTCAGCCCATATGAAATCTTGTTTGGATATTCACCTAAGACATGGTGTTACTTTCCTCAGCAGCTGCAGTATAATATTGGTAATCTTACGGACTATGTAATCAGTCTACAAAGACATCTTACTAAAGTATATATGCAAGTTTTCTCTTCCATGCTAGATCCAGAAGCCATCTCTGATCCTCACAGTCTGCAGCCTGGAGATTGGGTATACAGTACCTCAAAAGACATGTGAGAAAAGCCTTGGAACCATGCTTTGACAGTACTTTCCAGGTCTTGCTAACCAAATTCTCCCACGTCAGTCAAGATTGAACCAGATCCAGCAGACAATGAAAAATGAATCCTTTTTATGGTTTAATCATTCTGTCAGTAATATGCATGTATTACCACATGTCTAGAGCATGGGTTCCCGGGTTTGCATTAACTGAATCAAGGCCCTTGAATACATCTACCCCACGGTTCCTGTTTTCTTGGAAAAATGCCACAGCAGAGTAATTTTACATGTCACGCTTATCAGAAATGTTACATGGTCAACATTACATTGCAAGGGAAGGAACAGATTAGTTTATAAAGCCAAAAGAGAGGCAGGGACTAGAGGCTATAAGTCATTATAATTTTGGGTCCCATCACAGGAAGCTAACTACACAATAGAACCTCATAAGAGTAGCCTGTGTATATGCTGTCAGTTTATTACCTTACCTAAGTCTTATCAAGGGCCAGAATTTCAGATGTGGTTAAAACATTTGGCTGCTGGGTGTAAAAGCAGCATTGCCCTTAATATGTCTCATCCTTACTCAGCTACTGCAGGTGCAGCTGTTTTGTGCACTAACAACACCGTTATGGATGGAATACTAACTTATTGCATGTGTTTGACCAATCCATATATATATGCAGATAATGAGACACTTCGCAATATAACTGCTTTTATTAAATGGGCAGAATGCTCATTGAAAACTATGTTACAGGTAATGCAGAAGGGAAATGCACAATCTTAATTCATGACGGGTAATGAGAAATTATTTAGGAGTATGTTTAACATTTCCAAAGGTTTATGGATAGCCACCGATGGAGTACATGTACAATGCATAGATCGTTACTGCTCAGGAGGTTTTATTGTTTATAACACTTCAAACCCCAGACCATGTGTAAATATATCATACTACCAGTCCTGAATAGCCCACAAGAAGGCATACAGCTGTTGACCCCTCACATGAGGGGGACATATATAGATATGACCAATAGAACACATGACTTATCTTTATATGCAACCACCAATGATGGACTGGTATGTTCAAAACGGACACAGTTATATGAACCCTGTAAATTAGAACACCCCACTAGTGAAATTAGAACACCCCACTAGTGTGTATGATTGGGAATTGCATGACAAAAATGCAGACATGTTTTTTGAAATAGCACCACAAGACATTTGTATACCTCCCAACATGATCCTCACCTGTGTTGAACAGGTTAATGGATAAGAAAGGTGTTTCAGCACAGGTGATGGCAATCATACATTAAAAGGGAAGTCCAGAAGCAGAGCATTCTGTCCCTCCTGGAGAGGGTCATGTTGGGAGGTATGCATTTGTTTAGTGACCTCAGATAAACAGAACATAAGAATGTATGGTTTAAATGATCCCTTTTCAGGTTGTTTGTTTAATATAACACATCTTATATGGGAAAAATGTGACTTATCTGTTCTATAAGGATGAACAGTAAAATGTGCAGTTCATACACAAATCCATCCTCTTTGCCAAGTAGCAATTTAACTATCAGTCTGCAGGGAATAATAAATGTCATAATACAATAGTGTTGGAGAAACATTTGAGGGAAGTTAGCTATACTGCGAATCATGCACAGATGCAGACAATAATTGAAGCTAATGAACTGAAATATATAGGTACACAGTTAAAGTAAAATCTCCAACATTATTGGTGGGACATATTTACAGATAAATCTCCCACAACTACAGGATTCTTCAGAATTATTTCTCTCACATCCTAGAGGATGCTGGGGACTCCGTAAGGACCATGGGGTATAGACGGGCTCCGCAGGAGACATGGGCACTATAAATAACTTTTAGTATGGGTGTGCCCTGGCTCCTCCCTCTATGCCCCTCCTCCAGACCTCAGTTAGATTCTGTGCCCAGAGGAGATTGGGTGCACTACAGGGGAGCTCTCCTGAGTTTCTCTGAAAAATAATTTTGTTAGGTTTTTTTATTATCAGGGAGCACTGCTGGCAACAGGCTCCCTGCATTGTGGGACTGAGGAGAGAGAAGCAGACCTACTTAAGTGATAGGCTCTGCTTCTTAGGCTACTGGACACCATTAGCTCCAGAGGGAGTCGGAACGCAGGTCTCCCCTCGCTGTTCGTCCCAGAGCCGCGCCGCCGTCCTCCTCGCAGAGCCGGAAGATAGAAGCCGGGTGAGTATGAGAAGAAAAGACTTCTAAGGCGGCAGAAGACTTCAGATCTTCACTGAGGTAAGCGCGCAGCGGTAACGCTGCGCGCCATTGTTCCCACACACTACACACACTGACAGGGACTGATGGGTGCAGGGCGCAGGGGGGGGCGCCCTGGGTAGCAATATAAACCTCTGGACTAGCATTTTATAGATATTAGACTGCGGAGGCAGTTAATATATAAACCCCCGCCATTTTTTTATACATTTGAGCGGGACCGAAGCCCGCCGCTGGAGGGGGCGGAGCTTGGTCCCTCAGCACTAACCAGCGCCATTTTCTCCACAGAGCACTGCAGAGAAGCTGGCTCCCCGGACTCTCCCCTGCTGAACACGGCGACAGAGGGCTGAAAAGAGGGGGGGGGGGCACTTTTAATTGGCGCAGTGAGTGTATTACACGATTATTGTATATAAAAGCGCTATATCTGGGAATTTGTTTCCAGTGTCAGTTGGCGCTGGGTGTGTGCTGGCATACTCTCTGTCTCTCCAAAGGGCCTTGTTGGGGAACTGTCCCCTTATAGATATATCCCTGTGTGTGTGGGGGTGTCGGTACGTGTGTGTCGGCATGTCTGAAGCGGAAGGCTCGTCCAAGGAGGAGGTGGAGCAGATGAGTGGTGTGTCTCCGTCGGCAACGCCGACTCATGATTGGATGGACCTGTGGCATATGTTAAATGCAAGTGTGGCCTCATTACATAAGAGACTGGACAAAGCAGAGTCCAGGGAGAAATCAGGGAGTCAATCCACGGATTGGACTGGGTCACAGGGCCCTTCTGGGTTTCAAAAACGTCCCCTATCCCCAATAGTAGACACTGATACCGACACGGATTCTGATTCCAGTGTCGACTACGATGATGCTAAATTGCACCCAAGGGAGGCACAAAGTATTCAGTGTATGATTATTGCAATAAAAGATGTTTTGCATATCACAGATGACCCCTCTGTCCCTGACACGAGGGTGCGCATGTATAAGGAAAAGAAACCTGAGGTAACCTTTCCCCCATCTCATGAGCTTAACGAGTTATTTGAAAAAGCTTGGGAAACTCCAGGTAAAAAACTGCAGATTCCCAAAAGGGTTCTTACGGCGTATCCTTTCCCTGCAGAGGACAGGGTACGTTGGGAATCCTCTCCCAGGGTGGACAAGGCTTTAACACGCCTGTCTAAGAAGGTGGCGCTACCATCTCCGGACACGGCAGCCCTCAAGGATCCTGCTGATCGCAGACAGGAGACTACTTTAAAGTCTATTTATGCGCATACAGGTGCTTTACTCAGACCGGCAAAAGCATCGGCATGGGTATGTAGCGCGGTTGCAGCATGGACAGATACCTTGTCAGCTGGCCTTGATACCCTAGACAGGGATACCATTTTATTAACCTTAGCCCACATTAAAGACGCAGTCTTATATATGAGGGACGCTCAAAGAGACGTTGGGATGCTTGGTTCCAGAGCCAATGCCATGGCTATTTCTGCGAGACGAGCTCTATGGATCCGCCAATGGACGGGTGATGCAGACTCAAAGAAGCATATGGAGGTTTTACCTTACAAGGGTGAAGTGTTTGGGGAGGGGCTCGCGGACCTGGTTGCCACAGCTACCGCGGGTAAATCTACCTTTTAACCTTTTGTTCCCCAACAGCAAAAGAAAACTCCACAGTATCAGATGCAGTCCTTTCGGTCGCATAAGTCCAGAAGAGGTCGGGGCTCCTCCTTCCTTGCCAGAAGTAAGGGTAGAGGAAAGAGAACACCTGCTTTGGCTAGTTCCCAGGAGCAGAAGTCCTCCCCGGCTTCTACAAAATCCACCGCATGACGCTGGGGCTCCCCTAAGGGAGTCCGCACCAGTGGAGGCACGCCTTCGACTTTTCAGCCAGATCTGTATTCTTTCAGATGTGGATCCTTGGGCGATGGAGATTGTCTCCCAAGGCTACAAGCTGGAATTCGAAGACGTGCCCCCTCGCCGATTTTTCAAGTCGGCCTTGCCAGCTTCACCCCCGGAGAGGGAAGTGGTGTTAGCTGCAATTCAAAAGCTGTGTCAACAGCAAGTGGTGGTCAAGGTTCCCCTGGTCCAACAGGGAAAAGGGTACTATTCAACCCTGTTCGTGGTCCCGAAGCCGGATGGTTCGGTCAGACCCATTTTAAATCTAAAATCCCTAAACCTGTACTTGAAAAAGTTAAAATTGAAGATGGAATCGCTCCGGGCAGTAATCTCCAGCCTGGAAGGGGGGGATTTTATGGTATCGCTGGACGTGAAGGATGCCTACCTTCATGTCCCCATATATCCTCCTCATCAGAAGTACTTGAGATTCGCTGTACAGGACTGTCATTACCAGTTTCAGACGCTGCCGTTTGGGCATTCCACAGCACCGAGGATTTTCACCAAGGTGATGGCGGAGATGATGGTGCTCCTGCACAGGCAGGGAGTCACAATTATCCCGTACTTGGACGATCTCCTGATAAAAGTGAGATCGAGAGATCAATTGCTGAAGAGCGTGTCGCTCTCCCTGAGAGTGCTACAACAGCACGGTTGGATTCTAAATCTGCCAAAGTCACAATTGGTTCCAACAACTCGACTATCATTCCTAGGCATGATTCTGGACACGGAACAGAAGAGGGTTTTTCTCCCAATAGAAAAAGCCCAGGACCTCCAGAACATGGTCAGAGACCTGCTAAAACCAAAAAGAGTGTCTGTTCATCAATGCACTCGAGTTCTGGGGAAAATGGTGGCAGCCTACGAGGCCATCCCCTTCGGCAGGTTACATGCAAGGACATTTCAGTGGGACCTTCTGGACAAGTGGTCAGGGTCCCATCTACAAATACATCAGAAGATAAGCCTGTCCCCCAGGGCCAGGGTATCTCTCCTGTGGTGGCTGCAGAGTGCTCACCTTCTAGAGGGTTGCAGGTTCGGCATTCAGGACTGGGTTCTGTTAACCACGGACGCGATTCTCCGAGGATGGGGAGCAGTCACACAAGGAAGAAATTTTCAGGGACTATGGTCAAGCCAGGAGGCTTATCTGCACATCAACGTGCTGGAATTTAGGGCCATATACAACGGCCTACGACAGGCGGAGAATCTGCTTCGCGACCTACCGGTGCTTATTCAATCAGACAACTTCACAGCCGTAGCTCATGTAAACCGCCAAGGCGGGACAAGGAGCAGAGTGGCGATGGCGGAAGCCACCAGGATTCTTCGCTGGGCGGAAAATCACGTAAGCGTTCTGTCAGCGGTCTTTATACCGGGAGTGGACAACTGGGAAGCAGACTTCCTCAGCAGACACGATCTCCATCCAGGAGAGTGGGGACTTCATCAAGCAGTCTTTGCAGAGAAAACAAGTCATTGGGGACTTCCTCAAATAGACATGATAGCGTCACGCCTCAACAAAAAGCTTCGGAGGTATTGTGCCAGGTCAAGGGACCCTCAGGCAGTAGCAGTAGACGCCCTAGTGACACCATGGGTGTTTCAGTCGGTCTATGTGTTCCCTCCTCTGCCTCTCATCTCAAAAATATTGAGAATCATAAGACGAAAAAGAGTACAGACAATGGGGTAATTCCAAGTTGATCGCAGCAGGAAATTTTTTAGCAGTTAGGCAAAACCATGTGCACTGCAGGGGAGGCAGATATAACATGTGCAGAGAGAGTTAGATTTGGGTGTGGTGAGTTCAATCTGCAATCTAATTTGCAGTGTAAAATTAAAGCAGCCAGTATTCACCCTGCACAGAAACAAAATAACCCACCCAAATCTAACTCTGCTATCAAAAATATAAGTATAATTTTAGCGCTAAACTGGCACATTTTACAACTCATACAATGTAATAGGATGTGGGAACATGCAAACTCACATGTTTTCTACAATCCCAAAACATGCAGTGGCAAAACTCACATTCAGATGTTTTGCAAATGTAGACAGACAGACAACTCGTGCAATGTAGTAGGGTGCAAGTTGTAAACTCCCACCTAAAGCATTACCAAAAAATTGCACAAAAATAGACCAGCTTCCGGCTGGCGACACTGACAGAAGCATGCACTGATCAGTGAGAAAAAAGTAAAAAAAACTAGCTTCTGGACCAGTCCTGGTTTCAACAATACAGGGGGGAGAGAGACGTAGGGGTTCCCCATAATTTTTATTTCTGAGATATACATTGTATATAATTGAAGCTACTGGGGGCAATTCAGACTTGATCATAGCAGCAAATTTATTAGCAGTTGGGCAAAACCATGTGGGGGGGGGGGCAGATATAACGTGCAGAGAGAGTTAGATTTGGGTGGGGTGTTTTCAAACTAAAATCTAAATTGCAGTGTAAAAAGAAAGCAGCCAGTATTTACCCTGCACGGAAACAAAATAACCCACCCAAATCTAATGGGCACACTGTGCGATAATACTGAAAGATATGAACGATCTCGTTCATTAATGAATGAGAACTCGTTCATATCTTTCAGTGTGGAGGCACCAGCGATGAACAATGCACGGCCCCGTCGGGCAGCTTGGCGGCGGATCGTGCTGTGTGTAGGGCCCATTACTCTCTCTGCACATGTTAAATCTGCCACACCTGCACTGCACCTGGTTTTGCCCAACTGCTAACAAATTTGTTGCTACGATCAGGTCTGAATTACCCCCACTATGCGGAATAACTTCACTAGCATAAGAACTCAGTATAAGAAATATATTTTGAGCTACATTTACAATAAGATGGCTGTCATTGAATCCTACAGGTGATTTTTAAGTTTACATAATCCAAGGTATTATATAAATTGCTTTATCGAAAACTATGTATTGAATGTATAAAATGATCTGCCTGTTTGGGATGTCTACATAATGGTTATTGTTTATGTACAGTTTTTGTGGTGCAATAAAAATGTCACTGTTGGATTAATTAAATACATTAGAATCACTCTTTTATCTAATTCTTTTGTTTCTATGCCATTTAGTACCATGGGGTATAGATGGGTCCACTAGGAGCCATGGGCACTTTAAGAATTTGATAGTGTGGGCTGGCTCCTCCCTCTATGCCCCTCCTACCAGACTCAGTTTAGAAAATGTGCCCGGAAAAGCTGGACATGCTTGTGGAAGCTCCTGAAGAGTTTTCTGCATTTATTTTATATTTTTGTTATTTTCAGGCAGGGCTGGATGGCACCAGCCTGCCTGCTTCGTGGGACTTAGGGGTGGAACGGCCCAACCTCTTGAAGGGTTAATGGTCCTGTTCCCCGCTGACAGGACACTGAGCTCCTGTTGGAACTATTCGCAAGCTACACCACGGTGAGCGTACGCTCCCGCAGCACGCCACCACCCGTAACAGAGCCAGGTGAATGAAGAGTGGTGAGTACTAAGCTGGCGTCCCAGTTAGCGGGGCACAGGCCATTATGGCGGCATGAGGGTATGGAGACGCACGGCTTCTAACCAGGGTGGAATTCGTCTCCAGACACAGTACACAGCTGCATCTCAGTACACTGTACAGTAACCACACTGGCAAAAACAGCCTTAAGATGGTTTTCTCTCCATTTTAAGCAGCAGATTACCTCAGCCAGTATAACAAAACGGGAAGACCGCGTGCCATTGAAGAGACGGGGCTTTCACTATGAGAGGATCCAGCAGCTCACCAGTGCCATTTTCCCTCTGCAGTGGACACAGCTCCTCCGGAGAGACTCCAGATTACCTCAGTGGTACCAGGGTGTCATGGCAGGGGGGGAGCGATTATTAGTGTACTGAGTCCCCTATCAAGGGTACTAGTCTGCGACCAGACTAAGCTTGGCATTAGCGATAAGGGCGCGGTGAGGGTTGGCTCCAAATAGCTCTGTGTCTCCCTGAAGGGCTCTTTGTGGGTTAATTGTGCTTAACCTTTTCCTGTGTGTGTGTGTGCTGTCACATTTACATTATGTCAGGCAAAGAGCGTGTTTCTTGTACAGTGGAGTGTTCCTCTCCACCAGGGGGTTCACTACTGGGTACTCAGAGCAGTGCACCTTCCCAGAATAGCGGGGCTGAACCGGAGTGGGTTAATTCCATTAAAGGAAGGATCGCCAATATTTCTACGAAATTATCCCGCAATGAGAGAGACGCAATACTTAAGACAGACTGTGGATGAGTTTATGAATAGAGACTCAGTCCCCAAACCAGCGTCTCAATCCCCTCCCCATTTGTCTGCAAAAACAATCTCTGGCCCATATCCTGCAGTCTGATGTTGATGGGTCAGACATGGAGGAGGGTGAGGTGGATTTGGAGGGGGGGGGGGGCTACTCTGTCACAGGGAAAAGAGGCTATCGGAGATGTTCTGCAAATTCCTGATAAGGTGTCAGAGGAGTGTGAGGAATCTTATTTTAATGTAAAAAAGAAGTCCTCAGTCACTTTTTCTGTGTCGAAGGAATTGAATACCCTCTGGAGGATAGGAAAAAATGGGAAAATCCACCGATAGTGGACGCATCAGTCTCGAGGCTGTCATGAAAAATTATATTGCCTATATATATTGGAATCTTTACACAACATTTCCAGTAGCGCTGCTATCCTTTTCCTTGGTTTTCTATGAAAAATTATATTGCCTGTCTCTGGTGCAGCCTCCCTAAAAGACACGGCTGATCGTAATATTGAAACTACACTCAAATCATTGTACACAGCTGCTGGGGTGGCCCAGAGACCTACTATTGCATGTGCGTGAATCACAAAAGCCATTGCTAAATGATCAGGTAACCTAATTGAGGGGTTAGATTCCTTGTCTATGGGGGATGTTGTTTTACTCCTGCAGCATATACAGGACTCTGCAAACTTTATGGTGGAAGCCATAAAAGAGATAGGCTTGCTTAATGCATGCACCAGCACTATGGCAGTGTCAGTACGCAGGGCCTTGTGGCTACACCACTGGACTGCTGATACAGACTCCAGGAAAGGCGTGGAAGGCCTACCATTCACAGGAGAGGCCTTGTTTGGAGATGAACTAGACAAATGGATCTCCAAAGCTACCGTGGGTAAGTCTACGTATCTTCCTTCAGCAGCTTCCCCAGCCGGGAAAGCTTATTCAGCTTCAAATTTACAGTCCTTTCGGATGGCCAAGTTTAAGGGCAAATCCAGAGATGCTTCTACGGCAGGTATTCCCAACCATGGTCCTCAAGGCACACCAACAGTGCAGGTTTTAGTGATATCCAGGCTGCAGCACAGATGGTTAAATCAAAATAACTGAGCTACTAATTAAGTCACCTGTTCTGAAGCCTGGATATCACTAAAACCTGCACTGTTAGTGTGCCTCGAGGAACGTGGTTGGGAATGCCTGTTCTATGGCCTCCAGAGGCGCAAGAGGTAAACCACGCAAACCAGCAACTGCAGGTGTTCAGGAACAGATCTCAGGCTCTGCTTCCTCAAAGCCTTCAGCATGATGGTGGACCACGATGCCTGGAAGGCTGTCAGGTGGGAGCTCAACTAAAATTCTTCAGTCACATCTGGTCAAGTTCGTGCTGGGATCCCTGGGTCATAGATTTTATTTCCCAGGGCTACAGACTGGAGTTCCACCTCACAGATTCTTCGAATCAGGCTTACCAGTTTCACAAGAGGCAAGTATAACTTTACAGCATGCCATCCAAAAACTGGTACAGACTCACATCATTGTTTCAGTTCCACCTCATCTACAAAACAAGGGGTACTATTCCCACTTGTTGGTAGTACCGAAACCACACGGTTCGTTACGGCCGATTCTGAACCTCAAGACCTTGAACCTGTTTTTAAGACTGTTCAAGTTCAAGATGGAGTCTCTGAGAGAGGTGATCTCAGGTCTGGAGGAAGGGGAATTCATAGTGTCTCTGGATATCAAGGATGCGTGCTTTCACATTCCGATCTGGCCGCCTCATCAGACTTATCTTCAGTTTGCACTGCAGGACTGTCACTACCAATTCCAGGCCCTGCCATTTGGTCTCTCCATGACACCGAGGGTATTCACCAAGGTGTTGGCGGAGATGATGTTTCTACTCCGCAAAAAGGTAGTGAATATAATTCCGTACCTGGACAATCTTCTGATAAAGGCACTGTCCAGGGAAAGGCTGCTGGACAGCATTGGTCTCTCAGCCAAACTTCTCCAGGATCACGGGTGGATTCTGAACCTTCCGAAATCTCACCTTGAGGCAGCACGGAAGCTTCCATTGCTGGGAATTATACTGGACACGGAGTCGCAGAAGGTGTTCCTTCCATTGGAAAAGACATTGGTAATCCAGTCGATGGTTCGGGATGTCCTGAAGCCAACCCGGATATCAGTGCATCTATGTATTCGCCTTCTGGGGAAAATAGTGGCCTCTTATGAGGCGCTTTAATACGGCGCTTTAAGACCCTTCCAGCTCGTTCTGTTGGAAAAATGGTCCGGATCGCATCTTCACATGCACCAGAGGATCCGTCTGTCGCCAAGAGTCAGGATCTCCCTTCTGGGGTGGCTACAGACTTCTCACCTCATCGAGGGTTGGAGGTTTGGCATTCAGAACTGGATTCTGTTAACCACGGACACAAGCCTCAGAGGTTGGGGAGCAGTCACCCAGGGGGTGCAGTTTCAAGGAAAATGGTCAAGTCAGGAAGTCATCCTTCCAATCAACATTCTGGAAAAAACGCTGTGGCATTGTCAGCAGTCTTCATTACGCAAGTAGACAATTGGGAAGCAGACTTCCTCAGCAGACACGACCTGCACCCTGGGAAGTGGGGCCTTCACCTGGAGGTGTTCAGGTGCTTGACACGTCAGTGGGGATAACCACAAATCGACATGATGGCCTCTCATCTCAACAAGAAGCTCAATCGGTATTGTTCCAGGTCGAGAGACCCTCAGGCAGTGGCAGTAGACGCTCTGACGACTCCATGGGTCTATCAGATGGTGTACGTATTTCCTCCACTTCCTCTGATCCCAAGAATTCTAAAAAGAATAAAAAGGGATAAGGTTCAAGCAATTCTCATTGCTCTGGACTGGCACAGAAGGGCCTTGTACGCGGACCTTCGGGAGATGCTCCTCGAAGATCCGTGGCCTCTGCCTCTTTGCGAGGGTCTTCTGCAACAGAGCCCGTTCGTTTATTAAGACTTACCGTGGCTTTGTTTAACGGCATGGAAGTTGAACGGCTGATTTTAGCCAGGAGAGGGATCCTTGACAAGGTTATCCCAACTATGATCCAAGCCAGGAAGGCAGTAATGTCTAAACATTACCACCTTATTTGGAAGAAATATGTCTCTTAATGTGAGAGCAGAAAATATTCTGCAGTGGAACTTCATCTGGGACGTTTCCTGCTTTTTCTGCAGTCAGGCATGGATGTGGGCCTACGTCTGGGCTCCATGAAAGTCCAGATTTCGGCCTTATCGGTTTTCTTTCAGAAACAATTGGCTTCTTTCCCTGAGGTCCAGACATTCTTCAATGGTGTTCTGCACATCCAACCTCCCTTTGTTCCTCCCACGGCACCTTGGGATCTCAATTTGGTGCTGCAGTTCCTCCAATCAGACTGGTTTGAACCTTTACAGGAGGTGGATGTAAATATCTTACGTGGAAGACTGACACACTGTTGGCCTTGGCTTCAGCAAGGCATGTGTCGGAACTGGGGGCTTTGTCTCCCAAAAGTCCCTATTTAATTTTCCATGAGGATAGATCTGAATTCAGAACTCGTCAGCAATTTCTTCCTAAAGTGGTGTCACATCAACCAAACTAAAGTGCGTTTCACATCAACCAAACTATTGTGGTTCCGGTTGTCACCGACACCTCTGCTACTTCAAAGTCTTTGGATGTTGTGAGGGCTTTGAAGGTGTATGTGAAAAGAACAGCTCATCACAGAAAGATGGACTCGCTGTTTGTTCTTTATGATCCCAATAAGACTGGGTGTCCTGCTTCTAAGCAGACTATTGCACACTGGATCAAACTTACTATCCAGCATGCTTATTCCACGGCAAGTTTGCCATGTCCAAAATCTGTACAGGCCCACTCTACTCATCGGTGGGTTCTTCCAGGGCAGCTGCCCGGGGTGTCTCGGCTTTACAGCTCTGCCGAGCAGCTACTTGGTCAGGTTCGAACACGTTTGCTAAGTTCTACAAGTTCAATACTTTGGCCTCTGAGGACCTTCAGTTTGGTCAATCAGTTCTGCAGGAACCTCAGCACTCTCCCACCCGGTTTGGGAGCCCACCCAGTGCTTCGTTCTTCCTGCACTGTTACTTGGTTAAGTAATGTTGGTTCAGCCGTTTCAAGTTTGGTTAGCTTGGCTTTCCTCTTGTTGTGTGTGCTGGTTCGGAATCTCACCACTATCCTTTTATATCCTTCTCTCAAAATATGTCCATCTCCTCGGGCACAGTTTCCAAACTGAGTCTGATAGGAGGGGCATAAAGGGAGGAGCCAGCCCACACTATCAAATTCTTAAAGTGCTCATCTATACCCCATGGTACTAAATGAAACCCCAGTATCCTCTACGAACTACAAGAAAAGGATTTACGGGTAGGTAATTAAAATCCTATTTTTACTGTACAGAGTTTTTAAGAAAAGCACAAATAAAAAGTATTGTTTAATGTCTGTTTGCTGTTTAAACTGTTCATTATAATGGTTTAAATTACGTGGCTGCAAAAAACTTCTCCATGGTTTCAGCCAACTGAAATAATGGCCCTCATTCCGAGTTGTTCGCTCGCAAGGCGAATGTAGCAGAGTTACACACGCTAAGCCGCCGCCTACTGGGAGTGAATCTTAGCTTCTTAAAATTGCGACCGACGTACGCGCAATATTGCGATTACAAACGAGTTAGCAGTTTCAGAGTAGCTCCAGACTTACTCTGCCTGTGCGATCATTTCAGTGCTTGTCGTTCCTGGTTGTCGTCACAAACACACCCAGCGTTCGCCCAGGCACTCCCACCGTTTCCCCGGCCACTCCTGCGTTTTTTCCGGAAACGGTAGCGTTTTCAGCCACACGCCCCTGAAACGCCGTGTATCCGCCCAGTAACACCCATTTCCTGTCAATCACATTACGATCGCCGGAGCGAAGAAAAAGCCGTGAGTAAAAATACTTTCTTCATAGTAAAGTTACTTGGCGCAGTCGCAGTGCGAACATTGCGCATGCGTACTAAGCGGATTTTCACTGCGATGCGATGAAAAATACCGAGCGAACAACTCGGAATGAGGGCCAATGTACATAGTAAAAGAGGAAGCATTTCCATCTGACATTTAACATTCATGGCTGAAACTGTTGGTCTCTGATCCCATATTGTTGCTAATCATTTAGATTTTTATTGGCTGTAAGTTTCAGTGCAATCTTTGTGTCTGTTTGAACTAGATTGGGATCCATACTTCTCTTAAACCAGCATTATGAGTAGACTAATTTATCTTCAATTTAACTATGTCTATATCTAAAAGAAAGTAATGAAAAAAAAGTAGATAATGAATCATTAAACCTACAATCGGCCACTTTAGTGAATATCTATCTATCTATCTATCTATCTATCTATCTATCTATCTATCTATCTATCTATCTATCTATCTATCTATCTATCTATCTATCTATCTAAGGAATATTTGAATCTTGCCATAACAGTCCAGGTTAAAGTGATATCCAGTCTTCAGCACAGGTGACTTAATTAGTACAGTACCTCCGTTATATTGATTTAACCATCTGTGCTGAAGCCTGGATATCGCTAAAACCTGCACTCTTGGTGTGCCTTGAGGACCGAGGTTGGGAATGCTTGGTTTAGACAACTGAGTAAATGGCTGGGCAGCACACCTGCATTACATTATTAGGTCCCTCACCTAATTATCAAGTTACAGTGCAATATGCAATTACATTTTTGTTTAATTTCTAGCAGTTGATCAAGCTTGTACCTAGATACTCCTACAGGTTGAGTATCCCTTATCCAAAATGCTTGGGACCAGAGGTATTTTGGATATCGGATTTTTCCGTATTTTGGAATAATTGCATACCATAATGAGATATCATGGAGATGGGACCTAAATCTAAGCACAGAATCCATTTATGTTACATATACACCTTATACACACAGCCTGAAGGTCATTTTAGACAATATTTTTTATAACTTTGTGCATTAAACAAAGTGTATCTACATTCACACAATTCATTTATGTTTCATATACACCTTATACACACAGCCTGAAGGTCATTTAATACAATATTTTTTATAACTTTGTGTATTAAACAAAGTTTGTGTACATTGAGCCATCAAAAAACAAAGGTTTCACTATCTCACTCTCACTCAAAAAAATCTGTATTTCGGAATATTCCGTATTTCGGAATATATGGATATGGGATACTCAACCTGTATAAGCTTGTACCTAGATACTCCTAAAATGTTTTGCCCTGATTCCTGCCCAAAATCCTGTTCGAAACAGAGATAGGTACTATTCACTCACCCTGTATGTGGAAGCCGGGCCCAGGTACACAGATGGGGTGTGGCCAAGGCTGGGGAGGTGTGGCCAGTCCCCCTCCTTAAAGAATACTAGAATAAATATTTTAGGTGTGGCCTCTAAGTGGCTGCGCAAGCCGCACAGGGGGTGCCAGTGCTCGATTTGGAGGGCGGGGGTGGGCAGCGGAGGCGTGCGGGCATATGGGTGGGTGGCTATTATCGCTCCCCCAACGCAGGGAGAGAGGAAGGACTGCTGCTGCATCTGCCTTTTTCCCCAGCCCTGCACACATCAGCGTGTGCTGAGCAGGGCAGAGAGGATGCAGCAGGCAGCTCTTTCTATCCCATCCCAAAGTGAGGCTCTGTGCAATGGAAGGAGGAGGGGGGCCAGCGGGACCCGGGACCCTAATGGGCCCCTCCAGACACAGGTAAAAAAGTACCGCTCTCTCCCCCCCACACACACTTCTTTTAGGCATATTACCGTACACTGAGTAATCAGTCAGTGCAAGGGGCATATCCCAGGAGACATTTAATGTTATGGCTAGTGCCTGGGAAGGCTACCCGTACTCCAAAATGCCACTTCTGTCAAAAACACATGCTGCAGTTGGGCTACGGACTATTTTGCACCTTTGTCTTCAGGTGTGTGCCGATATCGACTCGATTTGATGCATCGGAACAATAAATCGTGTTTATCGCATAATGTGTATGCAGTATTACATGAGTCCCATGCGTCATCTTCCAGTTGCCCGTGCTGCATGGCCAATCGGAGGAAATCACATGTGACCTAGTGCAGTGTAATGAAGGATGGAACGAGGTATCATTCCGTTACACATTACGGGCTAGTGTGTACCTGCAATCAGGCATGGTTTGTGGAGAAAGGAAATCTCCCCAACTACCCATTGACCTAATGTGAACTCTCCCCCCCCTACTTTTATTTTAGTGATAAGGCCATGGCTGCTGCCATAGTAACCAAACAAAATCATATGCAGGCCCGGCGCTACCCGCTCAGCAAAGGGATGCAAAGCAGGTAGGCGCCAGGGTTGGAGAGGCGCTCTCCCTGCTTTGCATCCCCGCTGCTGCGCCTGGGCCCCCTGCTGCTGCTGCTGGCTGCTGTGCCTGTCACACTGTTTGACAGGCAGCAGAGCCGGCAGCATGGAGCTTCCCCCTACCCCCCCTGACAGCAGTCCAGTGTCTGTGTGTGTCCAGCCCAAAAAAGGGGTGGGGCTTACCGACCCTGAGGGGCGGAGCTACATGGGACCATGGCCATGCTGCAGAGGAAGACAGAAAGAATACAGATCCGGCCAGCCAGATGGTGAGCAGCCAGATGGTGAGTTGAGGGAGAGTAAGTTAGAGATGGCTACTGACTCTCTGTCTCAACACAGTGACTCGAATCATCAGGAAGTATGAATGATTCGAGTCACTCACAGTTTAATGAGTCGAGACAGCTGCAGCAGTAGCCTCTCTCAGCCAGAGGGAGAAGACTCAGTGTGTCCTTCAGTCAGTGTGTACCTTGGCTTCAGTTCTGAGTGTCTTCAGCTGTGATTGGCCAGCGGCAATACCCGGTGACACCCAGTGGGAGGGACGAGGGAGCAGTCACGACCCACCAGTCAGTGAGTGCTGCGCTGCTGTGCCTGATTCATTTCATTCATTCTGAATCTGCCTGTGAGTCGAGATATTTGTACACTGTGTAGACTCAGTGGACGGATCTGATTCATACAGCATTAGCCTGCAGGAGGTGGAGCCCCTGCGGTACACTGCTCTCACCGCAGTGCTAGTAGTGGATAATATAATAAATCCAAGCCCACCTAAAAAAAATGCAAAAAAAAAAAAAAAAAGCAATTGTAAAATCATCAAATTAGCAAAGTATGCAAAATACTGTAGCAAGGTTGGCCCTCATTCCGAGTTGTTCGCTCGGTAAAAATCTTCGCATCGCAGCGATTTTCCGCTTAATGCGCATGTGCAATGTTCGCACTGCGACTGCGCCAAGTAAATTTGCTATGCAGTTAGGAATTTTACTCACGGCTTTTTCATCGTTCTGGCGATCGTAATGTGATTGACAGGAAATGGGTGTTACTGGGCGGAAACAGGCCGTTTTATGGGCGTGTGGGAAAAAACGCTACCGTTTCCGGAAAAAATGCAGGAGTGGCCGGAGAAACGGAGGAGTGTCTGGGCGAACGCTGGGTGTGTTTGTGACGTCAAACCAGGAACGACAAGCACTGAACTGATCGCAGATGCCGAGTAAGTCTGGAGCTACTCAGAAACTGCTACGAGGTGTGTAATCGCAATATTGCGAATACATCGTTCGCAATTTTAAGATGCTAAGATTCACTCCCAGTAGGCGGCGGCTTAGCATGAGCAAATCTGCTAAAATCCGCTTGCGAGCGACCAACTCGGAATGACCTCCGTTATTCAGTCACACTGTGAAAAACAACCTTGCTACTTTGCTTAGCCAATTGGCTGTCAGAATGTTGCAGTGGATATAGGTGGTCATTCTGAGTTGACCACTCGCCAGCAGTTTTTAGCAGCCGTGCAAACGCTATGCCGCCGCCCACTGGGAGTGTATTTTAGCTTAGCAGAAGTGCAAATGAAAAGATCGCAGAGCAGCTACAAAGTTTTTTTGTGCAGTTTCTGAGAAGCTTCAGACCTACTCAGCGCTTGCGATCTCATCAGACTGTTCAGTTCCTGTTTTGACGTCACAAACACGCCCTGCGTTCGCCCAGCCACGCCTGCGTTTTTCTTGGCACGCCTGCGTTTTTCTTGGCACGCCTGCGTTTTTCCGAACACCCTGAAAACGGTCAGTTGACACCCAGCGACTCCCACTTCCTGTCAATCACTCTGCGGTCAGCAGTGCGACTGAAAAGCTTCACTAGACCCTGTGTGAAACTACATCGTTTGTTGTAATTGTACGTCGCGCGTGGCCGCATGCGCAGAAGTGCTGTTTTTTTTTGCCTCATCGCTGCACAGCGAACGAATGCAGCTAGCGATCAACTCAGAATGACCCCCATAGAGTAAACTGTATTGTCAGACAGTTACTCAGAATCAGCAGTTGATTTCCCCAGATGCACTGCACAATCAGTGCAGCTGAATAACTAGCTGAGCCAACTCCCAGAGGACTGAGTCACTCCCTCCATGAGTTACCAGAACTGGTCTGCCAGCACTGAGTCTCTGGCAACGCACTGAATCATGTGCACTGTCTCTGCAATACATTCCAATCCAAATGAGTCATGACTCATGTGCTGAGACACTGACTCAAGACACTCCACTGAAGTCACTGAGTCATGTGTCTCAACTCAGTTCAGTGAATCACTTTGCCCATGACTAGAGTGAGTGAGAAAGTGTATGTGTGTGTGTGTGTGTGTGTATATCTACAGTGTGTGTATTTGTACTGTATGTGTGTAATGTATGTACAGTATGTGTGTGTATGTATATGTCTATGTGGTATATGTGTGACTGTGCAGCATAATGTGTGTAAGCGTTACTACTACAGCGGGCAATGCGTCTTGTATAAGCGTCACTGGTACAGGGGGCGTTGCGTGTGTAAACGTCACTGGTACAGGGGGCGTTACGTGTGTAAGCGTCACTGGTACAACAGGCGTTACGTGTGTAAGCGTCACTGGTACAACAGGCGTTACGTGTGTAAGCGTCACTGGTACAGGGGGCGTTACGTATGTAAGCGTCACTGGTACAGGGGGCGTTATGTGTGTAAGCGGCACTGGTACAGGGGGCGTTACATGTAAGCGTCACTGGTACAGGGGGCGTTACATGTGTAAGCGTCACTAGTACAGTAGGTGTTATGTGTGTAAGCTGCACTGGTACAGAAGGCGTTACATGTGTAAGCGGCACTGGTACAGGGGGCGTTACGTGTATAAGCATCACTAGTACAGAGGGTGTTACATGTGTAAGCGGCACTGGTACAGGGGGTGTAATGTGTGTAAGCGGTACTGATACAGAAGGCGTTACGTGTGTAAGCGGCACTGGTACAGGGGGCGTTACGTGTATAAGCATCACTAGTACAGAGGGTGTTACGTGTGTAAGCGGCACTGGTACAGGGGGTGTTACATGTGTAAGCGGCACTGGTACAGAGGGTCATTACGTGTGTAAGCGGCACTGGTACAGGGGGCGTTACATTTGTAAGCGGCACTGGTACAGGGGGCGTTACGTGTGTAAGCATCACTGGTACAGACGGCGTTATGTGTGTAAGCGGCACTGGTACAGGGGGCGTTACATGTGTAAGCCACACTGGTACAGAGGGCGTTACATGTGTAAGCGGCACTGATACAGGGGGCGTTACGTGTGTAAGCGGCACTGGTACAGGGGGCGTTACGTGTGTACGCGCCACTGGTACAGGGGGCATTACTTTTGTAAGCAGCACTGGTACAGGGGACGCTACGTGTGTAAGCGGCACTGGTACAGGGGGCATTACATGTAAGCGTCACTGGTAGAGGGGGCGTTACGTGTGTAAGCGGCACTGGTACAGGGGGCGTTACGTGTGTAAGCGTCACTGGTACAACAGGCGTTACGTGTGCAAGCGTCACTGGTACAACAGGCGTTACGTGTGTAAGCGTCACTGGTACAGGGGGCGTTACGTATGTAAGCGTCACTGGTAGAGGGGGCGTTACGTGTGTAAGCGGCACTGGTACAGGGCACGTTACATGTAAGCGTCACTGGTAGAGGGGGCGTTACGTGTGTAAGCGGCACTGGTACAGGGTGCGTTACATGTAAGCGTCACTGGTAGAGGGGGCGTTACGTGTGTAAGCGGCACTGGTACAGGGGCTGTTATGTGTGTAAGCGGCACTGGTACAGGGGACGTTACATGTAAGCGTCACTGGTAGAGGGGGCGTTACGTGTGTAAGCGGCACTGGTACAGGGGCGTTACGTGTGTAAGCGGCACTGGTACAGGGTGCGTTACATGTAAGCGTCACTGGTAGAGGGGGCGTTACGTGTGTAAGCGGCACTGGTACAGGGTGCGTTACATGTAAGCGTCACTGGTAGAGGGGGCGTTACGTGTGTAAGCGGCACTGGTACAGGGGCGTTACGTGTGTAAGCGGCAATGGTACAGGGGACGTTACATGTAAGCGTCACTGGTAGAGGGGGCGTTACGTGTGTAAGCGGCACTGGTACAGGGTGCGTTACATGTAAGCGTCACTGGTAGAGGGGGCGTTACGTGTGTAAGCGGCACTGGTACAGGGGGCGTTACGTGTGTAAGCGGCACTGGTACAGGGTGCGTTACATGTAAGCATCACTGGTAGAGGGGGCGTTACGTGTGTAAGCGGCACTGGTACAGGGGCTGTTATGTGTGTAAGCGGCACTGGTACAGGGGACGTTACGTGTTTAAGCGGCACAGGTACAGGGGGCATGGCGTGTGTGTCACTGCTGCAGGGGGCGTTACGTATGTGTCACTGTTGCAGGGGGTGTTACGTGTGTAAGCGTCACTGCTGCAGGCGGAGTTACGTGTGTATGTGCCACTACTACAGGGGGTGTTGTGTATAAGTGGAACTACCACAGGGGGCGTTACGTGTGTAAGCGGCACTGGTACAGGGAGCATTATGTGTAAAAGCATTATGTGCACTGTCCCTTTGTAAAGTATGGGAGGGCGCAAATTTATAGTTTGCAGGGCGGCGCCGAACACCCTAGCACCGCCCCTGATTTTATGATTGCTTAATAATGTATGCTGGTACCTATTTTAACTTTAACAATTGTCACAGATGAATCAGTAGAGGGAGCCTCAGTAAACCAGATTATTGTTTGTTTCTTCATATACAGTACATTGGGCCATTACAAAGTTTTGCTGTAAGCCTTACAAATTTATAGTTATATCCCTGCATCTGGCTTTAGCTTGACTTTTGTTCTGTCATGTGATTTTCTGTTTATATTGCAATGAATTACAGTATGTCAGTTGTCAAAGCTACAAATCATGTGAGCTCTTAACAAATTAATCCTTTTCCCATAAACAGACAAATTACAGTAAATAGAAATGAGAAACATTTTCATATTACAATCTGCATCTGTTGCCTATTTGCATGATAGAAGTGCTTGGAAATCATTTCATATAACTTTATGACTACGTAGACTGATAAAGCTTAATCTTTAATCATTTGCATATTTTTACATTCCTAACACTGTTTTTGTGTACTCAGTTTACTTTGCACAAAACACTTGTTTCTAGCTGTTAGGATCAGCTTATGTTTGATAAGTGACTTGTAAAAACACGGGTAGATTTTATACGCACATACCTAAATTCTCCATATGAATAGGAACTGGTTTTTTTGCCCATTACTCACTGTCATCATTAAACGAAAGTGAAAACTAAATGTGAGAACTCAACACTATGGGCCCAGGGCCGGTGCAAGGTTTTTCAGCACCCTAGGCAAATAGTCAGCCCAGTGAACCCCCCCCCCCCCCCCCCCGCCAAAATATAGAGCCCCTTAGGTGAAAAAGTGCAGACATGGCATATTATAAGTTCCACCGCCACCGTCCGATATGGTTAGGCACTGGGGGGGAGGTTGGGGATATGCTGTGGGAGGGAAGCAGGGGCGGATTGGGATACAAAACCAGCCCGGAAAATTTCTGGAAGCAGCCCGGGGCGGGGTCAGGGCAGCGGAGAGCGGATATGGATTGACGTACTGGTGGGGTGTGGCAAAATATGGAGAGGCATGGCCACCCCCTTAAAAAAAAAATTACTATTCATCTGACCCCCTCTGCAACTAACACGGGCCACTACTGTATGTGCAAGGGGACAGTGCCGTAACTAGGCATTTTAGCGCTGTGTGCCAATTCATACTACCGTGCACAGTAGTCTCCATTATTCAGATTACACCGCACAGTAGCGCCACTACACCAGGTAGAGCCCCTTTTACACATTACGGCAGCCAGCGTCCCCCTTTTTACACATTACGGCAGACAGCGTCCCCTTTTTACACGTTACGGCAGCCAGCGTCCCCTTATTACACATTACGGAAGACACCGTCCCCCGTTTTGCACATTACGGCAGACAGCATCCCTTTATTACACATTACGGCAGACAGCGTCCCCCTTTTTACACATTACGGCAGCCAGCGTCCTCTTATTACAAATTACGGAAGACAGTGTCCCCCTTTTTACACATTACGGCAGCCAGCGTCCCCCTTTTTACACATTACGGCAGCCAGCGTCCCCCTTTTTACACATTACGGAAGAAAGCGTCCCCTTTTTACACATTACGGCAGACAGCGTCCCCTTTTTACACATTACGGCAGAAAGAGTCCCCTTTTTACACATTACGGCAGACAGCGTCCCCCTTTGTGTGAGGAGGGTAGGGCTGTGTGTGGGGATCTGAGTGAGGAGCTGTGTATTTACCTTTAGTTGAATGGCTGTGGCTGGGGGCGGTTCTTCCATGGTGGCCGGTTCCTTTTGAAAGTGGCTGCAGGAGATGGCAATTTGGTGGCCCTTGTTCAGCGTTGTGGATGGGCTGAGGCAGACACTGGCCGCGCTTCTCTCCCTGGGGCCCTCCTCTAGTTTCCTACACGCAGCGCAGGCAGACACTTAGCCTGCGCTGCAGTGAGACGCCGCAGCCCGGTCCCATGACACAGGGCGAGCGGTGGCAGTGGGGACCTGCTCGCCTCTGAGTGCAGAGGGATGGGAGCCGGGATGTAGAGCGGCACGTCAGAGACTTTAGCTTCTGCGCATGCACGGTCTCCCAATCGCGGCAGCCGTCCCAGCACGGGTGAGTGAAGGCCACTGAGGGGACGTCGGGACCGGCTAACAGGAAACTGATCCGGCGTCCCAATCCGCCCCTGGAGAGGTTGTTAGGGTTAGGCTGCAGGGAGGGGAGGTTAGGATTGGGAACTGGGGGGAGGATAGGGTTAGGCTGCGTCGAGGGAAGGGTTAGAGTTAGGCTGCAGGAGGGGAGGTTACGGTTAGACAATGGGGGGAGCTTGGAGAAAGGCTGTGGGAGTGGAGGATAGGGTTAGGCTGGCGGTACCTATAATTATGGGACACAGTCACACACTGACTGGTGAGGTCTATGGACACATTGCACAGGGCAGCATAAAGTTGCTGGGTGCAATCCGCACCCCACAGTTTTAACACACAAACACACACATGGTTAGGAGCCAGTGTCAGGCGTACCAGCAGTGACAGCAAACTGGGGATCTCTAAAACGTGGGCCTCTGTCAGGACAGAGAGAGGTAGGAGCCGGACACAGCGGAAGCCTCCTAGTGGAACAGGCAGCCTCCTCATCTCTCCCTCCTCCTCCCTCCCCTTCTGCTCTCTGCTCTCCCATCTCCCCGCTCACTCACCTTGGTCTGCTTCCGGGTGCTGTCATCAGGGCTTGGTAGAGCAGGTCGGGCAACATGTCCGCAGCGCCTCTGCTACAAGCACCGTGGAGGGAGAGATCAGCGTGCGGATCCACAGAAAAATCCGCCCACATCATCGCCGCCAGGCAGGACACGCTGGGGATAGGTCAGCCCGGGGAAAGCCTCTTCTGCCGTGAGTGAAGGTGCCGCCCCGTTCATGGGGTCGGGGGGAAGGCGGGGCGAGCGACGCAGCAGGGGTAGGAGGGAACAGCTCCTACAGGTGACTAGAGAGCGGGTGCCTAACTACTTTTCTCTGACGTCCTAGTGGATGCTGGGAACTCCGTAAGGACCATGGGGAATAGACGGGCTCCGCAGGAGACTGGGCACTCTAAAAGAAAGATTAGGTACTATCTGGTGTGCACTGGCTCCTCCCTCTATGCCCCTCCTCCAGACCTCAGTTAGAATCTGTGCCCGGCCAGAGCTGGGTGCTCCTAGTGGGCTCTCCTGAGCTTGCTATAAAGAAAGTATTTGTTAGGTTTTTTATTTTCAGTGAGATCTGCTGGCAACAGACTCACTGCTACGTGGGACTGAGGGGAGAGAAGCAAACCTACCTGCTTGCAGCTAGCTTGTGCTTCTTAGGCTACTGGACACCATTAGCTCCAGAGGGTTCGAACACAGAGCCTGACCTCGATCGTCCGTTCCCGGAGCCGCGCCGCCGTCCCCCTTGCAGAGCCAGAAGACAGAAGAGAAGCGATGAAATCGGCGGCAGAAGACTCCGGTCTTCATTAAGGTAGCGCACAGCACCGCAGCTGTGCGCCATTGCTCCCACAGCACACCACACACTCCGGTCACTGTAGGGTGCAGGGCGCTGGGGGCTACTGGGTAAACACTGAGTTGTAGTGTAATCCCTGGGTTATATAGCGCTGGGGTGTGTGCTGGCATACTCTCTCTCTGTCTCTCCAAAGGGCCTTGTGGGGGAACTGTCCTCAAATAGAGCATCCCCTGTGTGTGTGGTGTGTCGGTACGCGTGTGTCGACATGTCTGAGGTAAAAGGCTCCTCTAAGGAGGTGATAGAGCGGATATGTGTGTGAGAGGGTGTCTCCGTCGACAACGCCGACACCTGTTTGGATATGTGTAAGTGCTAAGGTGAATTTATTGCACAAATGGTTAGGGAACAGACAGGAAATCTACCCATGTCTGTCCCTATGTCACAGAGACCTTCAGAGTCTCACAATGCTCACTATCCAAAATAACAAACACTGGTATCGACATGGAGTTTAACTCCACTGTCGACTACGATAATGCAAAGTTACAGCCAAGATGGCTAGAAGGTATTCAATATATGATTATTGAAATAAAAGATGATTTGCATATCACTGATGACTCATCTGTCCCTGACACGAGAGTACACATGTTTAAGGGGAAGAATGCTGAGGTAAATTTTCCTCCTCTCATGAGGAAAAAGAGCGGGAATCTCCAGACAAGAGACGGCAGCTTCCCACAAGAGAATTCTCAGGCTGTATCCTTTCCCCACTAGGGCCAGGATTTGTTGAGAATCTTCCCCTAGGGTGTCCTGTTTGCACAGACGGTAGCACTTGCTATTCTCAGGGATCCTGCAGATAGCGTGCACATTCTAGTATACTACCCAGACCGGCGATTGTGTCGGCATGGGTTTATAGTGCTGTGGCAGCGTGGACAGGTACCTTATCAGCAGAGATTGAGACCCTAGTAAATATATTAAAGATGCTGTCTTAAGTGATAGATATATAGGCCCTCATTCCGAGTTGATCGGTCGCAAGGCGAATTTAGCAGAGTTACACACGCTAAGCCGCCGCCTACTGGGAGTGAATCTTAGCTTCTTAAAATTGCGACCGATGTATTCGCAATATTGCGATTACTAACTACTTAGCAGTTTCAGAGTAGCTCCAGACTTACTCTGCCTGTGCGATCATTTCAGTGCTTGTCGTTCCTGTTTGACGTCACAAACACACCCAGCGTTCGCCCAGGCACTCCCACCGTTTCCCCGGCCACTCCTGCGTTTTTTCCGGAAACGGTAGCGTTTTCAGCCACACGCCCCTGAAACGCCGTGTTTCCGCCCAGTAACACCCATTTCCTGTCAATCACATTACGATCGCCGGAGCGAAGAAAAAGCCGTGAGTAAAATTACTTTCTTCATAGTAAAGTTACTTGGCGCAGTCGCAGTGCGAACATTGCGCATGCGTACTAAGCGGATTTTCACTGCGATGCGATGAAAAATACCGAGCGAACAACTCGGAATGAGGGCCATAGTTATAAAGCATACCCAAAGAGACATGAGTATACTGGGTCCTAGAGTCAAAGCTATGTCGATCTCTGCTTGACGTGTCCTGTAGAATATGCATTGGACAGATGATGCCGACTTAAGAGGCATATGGAAGGCTGAGGATTGTGTGGAGAAGGGTTCTCGGGCTTGGTCTCCACAGCTATAGCTGGTAATTCTGCTAGTTTGCCTTATATTCCTGCACAGCCTAAGAAAGCACGACATTATTAAATGCAGCCTTTCGAATAAAGAAACAAGAAAGTCTGAGGTGCGTCCTTTCTTGTCAGACCCGGGATCAACACAGCTAGTTCCCAGGAACAGAAGTCCTCCCCGGCCCCTACAAAAATCCACCTATGCCGCTGGGGCTCCACAGGCAGAGCTAGGCCCGGTGGGGACACGACTTCGTAAGTTCAGCCACAAGTGGGTTCACTCCCTGTTAGGTCCCTGGGCAATAGATATTGTGTCTCAGGGATACAAGCTGGACTGTGAGAAGATGCCCCCTCACCGACGGCCCTGCGGGCTTCCCCCCAAGAGAGGGAGCCAGTGTTAACTGCAATTTCAAATTGTATCTTTGACAGGTGGTGGTCAAGGGTCCCCTCCTTCAACAAGAGGGTGTTATTATTCGACCATGTTGTAATCCCGAAACCAGACGGTTCGGTCAGACCCATATTGAATTAAAAATCCCTGAACATATACCTGAGAAGGTTCAAGTTCAAGATGGAATCGCTAAAAGCGGTCAGGGCAAGCCTAAAAAGAGGGAGACTTTATCGTGAATCGGGTCATAAGGGATGCATACCTTCATGTCCCCATTTATCCACCTCATTAGGCGTACCTCAGAATTGCGGTACGGGATTGTCATAACCAAGGTAATGGCGGATATGATTGTGCTCCTGCGGAAGCAAGGTGTCACTATTATCACGTACTTGGACGATCTCCTCATACAAGCGAGATCAAGAGAGCAGTTGCTGAACAGCGTATCACTTTCTCTGGAAGTGTAACGGCAACACAGCTGGATTCTATATATTCCAAAGTCGCAGTTGGTTCCTACAGCTCATCTGCCTCTCCTAGGCACGATCCTAGACACAGACCAGAAAAGGGTTTATCTCCCGATAGAGAGAGCTCAGGAGCTCATGACACTGGTCAGGAATCTATTAAAACCAAAACAGGTGTCAGTGCATCACTGCACTCGAGTCCTGGGAAGGATGGTGGCATAATACGAGGCCATCCCCTTAGGCAGGTTCCATGCGAGGACCTTCCAATGGGACTTACTGGACAAGTGGTCCGGATCACCTCTTCAGATGCATCGGTTAATCACCCTATCCCCCAGGGCCAGGGTGTCTCTCCTGTGGTGGCTGCAGAGTGCTCACCTTCTCGAGGGCCGCAGATTCGGCATTCAGGACTGGATCCTGGTGACCACGGATGCAAGCCTCCGAGGGTGGGGGGCAGTTACACAGGGAAGAAATTTCCAAGGTCTGTGGTCAAGTCAACAGACTTGCCTTCACATCAATATCCTGGAACTAAGGGCCATATACAACGCCCTAAGTCAAGCGGAGATCCTGCTTCGCGACCAACCGGTTCTGATCCAGTCAGACCGCAGGGGTTCATGTAAACCGCCAAGGCGGCACAAGGAGCAGGGTGGCGAGGGTAGAAGCCACCAGAATTCTTCGCTGGGCGGAGAATCAAGTAAGCGCACTGTCAGCAGTGTTCATTCCGGGAGTGGACAACTGGGAAGCAGACTTCCTCAGCAGGCACGACCTCCACCCGGAAAAGTGGGGACTTCATCAGGAAGTCTTCACGCAGTTTGCAAATTGATGGGAACTGCCTCAGGTGGACTAGATGGCGTCCCACCTCAATAAAAAGCTAAAAAAGGTTTACGCCGGGTCAAGGGACCCTCAGGTGATAGCTGTGGTCGCACTAGTAACACCGTGGGTGTTCCAGTCGGTCTATGTATTCCCTCCTCTTCCTCTCATACCCAAGGGCTGAGAATTGTAATAAAAGGAGGAGTGAGAACAATATTCTTTGCTCCGAATTGGCCAAGAAGGACTCGGTACCCGGAGCTGCAAGAAATGCTCTCAGAGGACTCAGGGCTTCTGCCACTCAGACAGGACATGTTGCAACAGGGGCCCTGTCTGTTCCAAGACTTACCGCGGCTGCATTTGAACGCCGGATCATAGCGGAAAAGGGCATTCCGGATGCAGTTATTCCTACGCTGATAAAGGCTAGGAAAGACGTGACAGCAAGACTTTTTCACTGTATATAGCGAAAATAGGTTGCTTGGTGTGAGGCCGGGAAGGCCCTACAGAGGAATTCCAGCGGGGTCGATTCCTGCACTTCCTACAGTCAGGAGTGACTATGGGCCTAAAATTAGTATCCATAAAGGTCAAGATTTCAGCCCTATCCATTTTCTCTCAAAAAGAACTGGCTTCACTGCCTGAAGTTCAGACGTTGTTCCGGGGGTGCTGCATATTCAGCCTCCTTTTGTGCCACCGATGGCACCTTGGGATCTTAACGTTGTGTTGGATTTCCTGAAATCCCACTGGTTTGAGCCACTTAAGACCGTGGAGCTAAAATATCTCACGTGGAAAGTGGTCATGCTATTGGCCTTAGCTTCGGCTAGGCGTGTGTCAGATTTGGCGGTTTTGTCATGTAAATGCCCTTATCTGATCTTCCATATGGACAGGGCAGAATTGAGGACTCGTCCCCAATTTCTCCCTAGGGTGGTATCATCGTTTCATTTGAACCAGCCTATTGTGGTGCCTGCGGCTACTAGGGACTTGGAGGATTCCAAGTTGCTGGACGTAGTCCGGGCTTTGAAAATTTATGTTTCCAGAACGGCGGGAGTCAGAAAGTCTGACTCACTGTTTATTCTGTATGCAGCCAACAAGGTTGGCGCTCCTGCTTCGAAGCAGACTATTGCTCGCTGGATCTATAGCACGATTCAGCTGGTTCACTCTGCGGCTGGATTGCCGCATCCAAAATCGGTGAAAGCCCATTCCACAAGGAAGGTGGGCTCTTCTTGGGCAGCTGCCCGAGGGGTCTCGGCTTTACAGCTTTGCCGAGCTGCTACTTGGTCGGGGTCAAACAAGTTTGCTAAGTTCTACAAGTTTGATACCCTGGCTGAGGAGGACCTTGAGTTTGCTCATGCAGTGCTGCAGAGTCATCCGCACTCTCCCGCCCGTTTGGGAGCTTTGGTATAATCCCCATGGTCCTTACGGAGTTCCCAGCATCCACACCGGTAATTCTATTTCTCGTAGTCCGTAGTGGATGCTGGGCGCCCGTCCCAAGTGCGGACTCTCTGCAATACATGTATGTAGTTATTGCTTAACTAAAGGGTTATTGTTATGAGCCATCCGTTAAATGAGGCTCAGTTGTTGTTCATACTGGTAACTGGGTATGGTTATCACAAGTTGTACAGTGTGATTGGTGTGGCTGGTATGAGTCTTACCCTGGATTCCAAATCCTTTCCTTGTTGTGTCAGCTCTTCCGGGCACAGTTTCCCTAACTGAGGTCTGGAGGAGGGGCATAGAGGGAGGAGCCAGTGCACACCAGATAGTACCTAATCTTTCTTTTAGAGTGCCCAGTCTCCTGCGGAGCCCGTCTATTCCCCATGGTCCTTACGGAGTTCCCAGCATCCACTATGGACTACGAGAAATAGAATTACCGGTGAGTAAATTCTTATTTATTTATTTTTCCTGATGCACGCAGAGCCTCCCTCCATTTGCCGACGCCCATAGGCAGCTGCCTAAAGCTGCCTAATGGAAGCGCCGGCTCTGTATGGGCCTGATTCAGAATCAGGAGCAAGTCATAAATCAAAGAGTAAGAACGTGTTGCACTGCAGGTGGAGCAGAATTAAAATGTGCAGGAGATTTATAGTTGTGGTGGGGTGTGTCCTAGCTAATTCTACATTTCAGTGTAAAAACAAAGCTGCTCAGTATATGCTCGCTACATGCAAAAGCAGCCAGTATTTTCCCTTTATGCAAATAAATAAATAAATAAAGGCATTTGTACCCCTTGCATTGCAACATAGGGGGATATCCAATTAGAAGCGTTCCATTTTCGTCCAATAAAGATGCCCTGATATTGCGATTTTTGACCAATGGTCATTATCACGGTATCCAATTAAAGGCCATTTCCATCGGCCAAAAACGGACCTGTGATCATGAAATAACACACTGGATCCTAAATAAGCTACCGATCCCATGTGTTATCACGGCTCCGGTGGCTATTTATCATGGATATTGCTTTGAGTGCCTTAGTTACCCAAAGCATTATCCCTGATAAGTGTAGGCACCTGGGAAATTAATCCATGGGAAATGTACTTAATAGTTAATCCAAGGAATCTTTTTGTTATCCACAGTAAATGTAATTTGTAATCTACTGTAATTATCCTTGTAATACTTTGGAAAATCTTATTTTTGTAATCCGGACAATGGGGGTGCTTCAGACCTGATCACTGCTGCGCATTTTCGCACAGAGGGCGATCAGTAATTAACTGCGCATGCATATGCACCGCAATGCGCACGCAAGTCGGCAAACAACAGACATCGCGACATCGGCAACAGGCCGGTGCAAAAATTCTAATTGCACACCCATTCACATGCTGATTGACGGGAGGAGGCTGTTTGTGGGTGGTAACTCACCGTTTTCTGGGAGTGTAAGGAAAAACACAGGCGTGCCCAAGCGTTTTCAGGGAGGGTGTGTGACGCCAGCTCCGGACCGATTAGCCCGTTCTGATCGCACTGTAGGAGTAAGTCCTGGGCTGCGCACAGACTGCACACAGTGGTAAAAACCATCCACTGGTGAATGAGGTGCGAACGGATTTGCAGCTGTCCGCTGACTGAGGGATTTTTTAGCTGCTCAGCGTATACATGCAATCGCACACTTGCACAGCGAATATACACTCCCCTTGGGCGGTGACTATCTAATCGCAAGACAATTTTAGCAGCCCATCGATCAGGTCTGAATTAAGCCCTATGTACACTGCACCTTTGAGTGCTCCGCAGCTTATCAAACTATCACAAATGGTTTCCCATGGTAGCTGCTTTGTGATTGGCTGTCAGAAAGGTGAGATTTAGGGACCCGCTGCTCTAATTATACATTGATCAAGATTAATTTAATCACTATTCAATAGTGAGTAAAAACAAATTTGGAGAGCTCCATTTATGATGATGTCCAATCAACTATTCATTTCGCTACATGTAGCGATGTACAACTCCATCGAAATAAAAGGGTCATTGGAATCCATAGGCCACTGACATTAATGGGAAATATACAAAGCAATACTGGTTAAACAACATGTGTTAACACCTATCGAGTATGTGGGTATGTATGCAACGTGCATACAGAGAGCATTTGCCTCTTTGAAGTACGGTGATATGCTTTGAAATGGAGAAAGCAGCATCCTAAAAACTATGCTACAAAGTAAATGAATGCAGATGGGGGTGCACAGATGGACTAGAATGGACATTATTTTTACATTTAAATGCATTGCTTTCCATTAAAGAAACAAGTCTGGTGTATGGTTTAAATGCCAGTAAATGAAGCCTTTATGCTGAACTGATCTGTACAAGGGATGTGCAATATGTTTCCGGATGCACAAAAAGTATTACATTCACAAACAAACTAAACATTACAAAGTATTCGCCAGAGGAGTCTAGGCAAAGTTGCATGCGCTCAAACCACTTGGTGAAGCAGCTAGACCAGTCCGAAGCAGGTATGTCTTCTACATGCTGGATGAATGCATCACTGCAGCTTCCAGTGACCCAAATGAATCCCACACATCTTGTGCTTGATTTGTAAGAACACAAAAAAGTTGCAGGGGGCCAGGTCTGGACTGAATGGAGAATGACCAAGCTCCTGGATGCATTCATGGGCCAGAAAATCCACCACTTGCCTGGACTTGTAGGCAGGGACATTGTGGTGAGGGAAAATGGCACCACGAGCACAAGTTCTTGAACGGTGCCTGGAAATGGCTTCCAGCACTTGCAGCAGGCATTTGTTGATGTAACAGTCCTCAGTGACGATGCGCTGCTGCACGAGTAATACGGTAGTTACATGACCACTCTTGGCCACAAAAACAGACACCATCTGCTTGGTCACACTGTGCTCATGTCGGAACTTCTATGGCGGCGTACCTCCAACTGGGCCAACTGTTATTTTATCTCGTGGTCGAAACTGTAGATCCATGTTTCAGTGCCATTGTTGATCTCCCAGACAGAGTTTGGGCAACAACCATCAAACCTGGCCAGCATGTTGCATCATCAAGTCACCCTAGCCTCCTTCTGCTCTCGAGTCAGCTGATGGGGCACCCAGTATGTAGAAACCTAGCTTAGGCCAAGCTTTTTGTGGAGTATCAAGCAGATGGATCCAATGAGATGCCTATCTCCTTCTCTAACTGGGACACGGTCACCCTGGCGTCCACCTCAACTGTGGTCCGTTCGGCAGCAACGTTGTCCTCGGTGATGGCAGACACAGGCCAGAAATATACCAAGGGTTTTAACAAAGTTCAGGAGGGAAACATTCTTCAAAGGAAGAGAAGTATTAGAACTCGAGGACATACACTGTAACTGGAGGGAGGCAGGTTCAGGGGAAATTTAAGGAAAACTTACTTCACAGAAAGGGTAGTAGACAAGTGGAATAGCCTCCCATCAGAGGTGGTAGAGGCTAAGACTGTAGAGCAATTTAAACATGCTTGGGATAGGCATATGAATATCCTTACAAAGAATTAAGGTTCAAAAAGGGTTGAGATTACCTAAAGGATAAAAAAGGGGCAGACTAGATGGGCCAAGTGGTTCTTATCTGCCGTCAAATTCTATGTTTCTATGCCTTGTCTTCCAGGGAGTATCAAGCGGGTGGATCCAACGAGATGCCTATCTCCTTCTCTAACTGGGACACGGTCACTCTGGCGTCCACCTCAACTGCGGTCCGCACGGCAGCAAAGTTGTCCTAGGTGATGGTAGACACAAGCCAGCTGCAGTGCTCCTTGTCTTCCAGGGACCGTCTCCTGCGCTGACATTCCGCAAACCACTCAAACAATGGTTTGGGATGGTCCTTCCTATCCAAAAGCAGCTTGCAGTCGGTCAAAACACTCCTGCTGTCGCAGACGACTCTGGTAGTCGTAGAAGATCCTGGCTCTCCAATGGCCTCTGTTGAGCTCCATAACGAGTTTTTGAAGGAAGTGAACATGCTGACTTCTTCGGTTTTCAGTACTGCTTATATACAGTTCTGTGCCTTGACATTTCACAAGAACTTTAGTCAGAGATTACAGGTCACAACCAGACAGTCAGATTGTGTTTGTGTTTACTTTACCTATGCACTGCACTTCTGGAAACTTATCGCACACCCCTCGTAACTTCATCAAGGGCCTGACTCCAACTGTCCTCCATAATGGCAGAATGCCCACTTTAATTTGCCAAGAAAACATCTCATTCGCCCTATAGAATGATATTAATAGGTATGAAGAAAGTATGAAGTTTCCCCACATCTACAGACACTATTTTAAACATGCATATCTAATTGGTGAGCTTCCTCTGCATTATTACCCTATTCAGTTGCTGTTAAATGCAAGAAACACGATAAAACAAAGATTACATTTCAGGAGGCAGATACTGTATTTCACTGATGAGGTAGTGGACGCCATAGGCAACATCACCAGTCCTAAAAAAACTCCCACCTTAGTAAATTTACCCCGATATTTAGAACTATCTGCTGTATTCCTATTTTTTATTATTATTATTATTATTATTATTATTTTTTTGCACAAGGGTGTTGAGAACGCTGGGTAGACACTGGCCAATATATTAGCCTACCACATCATTTACAGACATATCATGCCGCCTGTGCATCACAGCCAATATATCTGCAGATATATCAGGCAATCTGGCTGTATGTATGGGTGGTCTACCAAACGCCTGTATACTTGCTACGGGGGGCTGACATCATAGGTTGGCGGATAAATTCAAATGACCTCCCAGCTGGGGATCCTGACCGACATGTCGAGCAGCTGATCAGTAAATGTGTACACTTACCTTGAATGCCGGCTCGGTCAGTGCGAAGTGTCGGTCAGGTGTGTACACAGCTTTAGGTTTTTATTATATAATAAGAAATATTTCTATTAGTCTTGAGGAAACTGTCTTTCATTGATAGTAGCACTTTCCAGTTTTGTCAAATCTTGAGCCCTGGCATAGCAGTCAGTTTCCTGTCTTTCATGGGGCATGGGAGGGGCATTACATTTAGACACAGTATTACATTTATGCCAATTTCTCTTACGTCCTAGAGGATGCTGGGGACTCCGTAAGGACCATGGGGTATAGACGGGCTCCGCAGGAGATAGGGCACCTAAAAATAACTTTTACTATGGGTGTGCACTGGCTCCTCCCTCTATGCCCCTCCTCCAGACCTCAGTTAGATCTTGTGCCCAGAGGAGAATGGGTGCACTGCAGAGAGCTCTCCAGAGTTTTCTGTTGAAAAAGAATTTTGTTAGGTTTTTTATTTTCAGGGAGTCCTGTTGGCAACAGGCTCCCTGCATTGTGGGACTGAGGGGAGAGAAGCAGGGCTGGCTTGTCAAGTTGGGCACTGCTTCTAAGGCTACTGGACACCATTAGCTCCAGAGGGAGTCGGAACACAGGTCTCACCTGGGGTTCGTCCCGGAGCCGCGCCGCCGTCCTCCTCACAGATGCCGAAGATAGAAGCCGGGTGAGTATGAGGAGGCAGAAGACATCAAAGGCGGCAGAAGACATCAGATCTTCATGAGGTAAGGCGTGCAGCGGTAAGCTGCGCGCCATTGCTCCCATTCACACACACAGAGCAGCACTGAAGGGTGCAGGGCGCAGGGGGGGGGGCGCCCTGGGCAGCAATAAACCTCACATTTGGGCACTGACAAGGTAGATTAGGCTGCTGGGCAGTAATTCTACGATCCCTCGCCATTTTCTATAAAAAAATCACCGGGACCGAAGCCCGCCGTCGGGTGGGCGGAGCTTGATCCCCAGCACTAACCAGCGCCATTTTCTCCACAGAAGCTGCATGAGGAAAACGCTGGCTCCCTGGTCTCTCCCCTGCTGAACATTCAGGCTGGAAAAAAGAGGAGGGGGGCATTTTGAGCGCAGTGAGTGGGAATCTGGTCATTTTATATATAAAAGCGCTATCTGGTCATATTTTTCCAGTGTTATTAAGCGCTGGGTATGTGCTGGCATACTCTCTCTCTGTCTCTCCTAAGGGCCTGGTTGGGGTTTTGTCCCTTTATAGGTTAATCCCTGTGTGTGTGGGGTGTCGGTACGTGGTGTCGACATGTCTGAAGCGGAAGGCTTTTCCAAGGAGGAGGAGGAGCAAATGAGTAATGTGTCCCCGTCGGTTGTGCCGCCTCAGGAATGGATGGACATGTGGCATATGTTGAATGCAAGTGTGGCATACTTACATAAGAGGCTTGATAAGGCTGAATTAGGGGGGACATCAGGGGGTCAATCCTCAGATTGGACCGACTCACAGGGCCCGTCGGGGTCTCAAAAGCGTCCCTTAACACAAGACACTACTACCGACACGGACTCTGATTCCAGTGTCGACTATGACGAAGTGAAATTGCACCCTAGGGTGACAAAAAGCATTCAGTGTATGATTGTGGCAATAAGGGATGTGTTGCATATTGCGGATGAACCCTCGGTCCCCGACACAAGGGTGCACATGTTTAAGGGAAAGAAACAGATTATACATTTTCCCACATCTCATGAACTAAATGATTTCTTTGAAAAAGCTTGGGAGACACCGGAAAAGAGACCGCAGATACCCAAAAGAATTTATATGGCATACCCCTTCCCTAAACAGGACAGGGAGCGTTGGGAATCACCTCCCACTGTGGACAAGGCCCTGACGCGCTTGTCCAAGAAAGTGGCGCTACCGTCTCCTGACACAGCTGCCCTTAGGGACCCTGCAGATTGCAGGCAAGAGACTACCTTAAAGTGTATTTATTCTCATACTGGAGCAGTCCTTAGACCGACAATTGCGTCGGCATGGGTGTGTAGCGCGATTTCAGCTTGGACAGATGAGCTGACAGCTGATTTTGATAAGATGGATAAGGATACTATTTTCTTAACTCTAGCCCATATTAAAGACGCAGTCTTATTTATGAGGGATGCTCAAAGGGACATTGGTTTGCTGGCTTCTAGGGCCAATGCCATGTCTATCTCTGCGAGAAGATCCTTATGGACTCGCCAATGGACGGGTGATGCAGATTCCAAAAAACATATGGAAGTTCTACCCTATAAGGGAGATGTATTGTTTAGGGATGGGCTGACGGACCTGGTTTCCACAGCTACAGCAGGTAAATCAAACTTTTTACCATTTATTCCCCAACAGCAAAAGAAAGTACCACCCTATCAGATGCAGTCCTTTCGGTCGCACAAGCCCAGAAGAGGTCGGGGATCCTCCTTCCTCGCCAGAGGTAAGGGCAGAGGCAAAAGAGCACCTGCTTCGGCAGGTGCCCAGAAACAAAAGTCCTCCCCGGCTACTCCAAAGCCCACAGCATGACGCTGGGGCTCCCCTGAGGGAGTCCGCACCGGTGGGGGCACGTCTTCGACTTTTCAGCCAGGCCTGGGTCAGCTCAGGCCTGAATCCTTGGGTGTTGGAAATGGTTTCCCAGGGTCACCAACTGGAATTCGAGGAGGTGCCCCCGCGCCGATTTTTCAACTCGGCCCTACCAGCTTCCACATCGGAACGGGATGTAGTCTTAGCTGCAATTCAAACGCTGTGTCTACAGCAAGTAATAATCAGGGTTCCCCTGAACCAGCATGAAAGAGGTTACTACTCAACCCTATTTGTGGTCCCGAAACCGGACGGTTCGGTCAGATCTATTTTGAATCTGAAACTAAACCTGTACATAAAAAGATTCAAATTCAAAATGGAATCACTCAGAGCGATAATAGCCAATATGGAGGAGGGGGAGTTTATGGTGTCTCTGGACATAAAGGATGCGTACCTTCATGTCCCCATATATTCCCCCCATCAGGAATACCTGAGATTCGCTGTACAGGATTGTTATTACCAATTTCAGACGTTGCCGTTTGGGCTTTCCACGGCCCAGAGGATTTTCACCAAGATAATGGCGGAAATGATGGTGGTCCTCCGCAAGCATGGAGTCACAATTATCCCATACTTGGACGATCTCCTAATAAAAGCGACATCCAGAGAGAAATTGATGAGCAGTGTGGCGCTCTCTCTGAGAGTGCCCCAGCAACACGGTTGGATTCTAAATCTACCGAAGTCACAGTTGATTCCGACAACTCGACTAACGTTCCTAGGTATGATACTGGATACGGAACAAATGAAGGTCTTTCTCCCACTGGAGAAAGCCCAGGACATCCAGAACATGGTCAGAGACCTGCTACAAACGAAAAGGGTGTCAGTTCACCAATGCACTCGAGTTCTGGGAAAAATGGTGGCGGCCTACGAGGCCATTCCCTTCGGAAGGTTCCATGCAAGGACTTTTCAATGGGACCTTCTGGACAAGTGGTCCGGGTCCCATCTGCACTTACTTCGGAAAATAACTCTGTCCCCAGGGGCCAGGGTGTCTCTCCTGTGGTGGTTGCAAAGTACTCACCTGCTGGAGGGTCGCAGGTTCGGAATTCAGGATTGGATCCTGGTTACCACGGACGCGAGCCTCCGAGGATGGGGAGCAGTCACAGAAGGAAGACATTTTCAGGGACTGTGGTCAGACCAGGAGTCCTGTCTACACATCAATGTGTTGGAACTCAGGGCCATTTACAACGGCCTTCGACAAGCGGAGAGTCTTCTTCGAAACCTACCGGTTCTGATTCAATCAGACAATGTCACAGCAGTGGCTCATGTGAACCGCCAAGGCGGGACAAGAAGCAGAGTCGCGATGGCGGAAGCCACCAGGATTCTTCGCTGGGCGGAAAATCACGTGAGCGCTCTGTCGGCTGTCTTCATTCCGGGAGTGGACAACTGGGAAGCAGACTTCCTCAGCAGACACGATCTCCGTCCAGGAGAGTGGGGACTTCATCAAGAAGTCTTTGCAGACGTAACGCGTCTTTGGGAAACTCCTCAAATAGACATGATGGCGTCACGCCTCAACAAGAAGCTTCGGAGGTATTGTGCCAGGTCTCGGGACCCTCAGGCAGTAGCAGTAGACGCTCTGGTAACACCATGGGTGTTCAAATCGGTCTATGTGTTTCCTCCTCTTCCTCTCAACACAAAAGTGTTGAGGATCATAAGACGAAGAAGAGTACAGACGATACTCGTTGTCCCAGACTGGCCTCGAAGGGCCTGGTACTCGGATCTACAAGAGATGCTCACAGGAGATCCCTGGCCTCTTCCTCTGAGGGAAGACCTGTTGCAGCAGGGGCCCTGTGTATTTCAAGACTTACCGCAGTTACGTTTGACGGCATGGCGGTTGAACGCCGAATCCTAGCGGAAAAAGGGATTCCGGAAGAGGTCATCCCTACTTTAATAAAGGCTAGGAAGGAGGTGACGGTAAAGCACTATCACCGTATCTGGTGAAAGTATGTGTCTTGGTGTGAGACCAAGAATGCACCTACGGAAGATTTTCATCTGGGTCGTTTTCTCCACTTCCTACAGACAGGAGTGGATATGGGCCTGAAATTAGGCTCTGTTAAGGTACAGTTTTCGGCCCTCTCGATTTTCTTTCAGAAGGAATTGGCTTCTCTTCCAGAAGTCCAGACGTTTGTAAAGGGAGTGCTGCACATCCAGCCTCCTTTTGTGCCTCCAGTGGCACCATGGGACCTGAACGTGGTGTTGCAGTTCCTAAAATCACACTGGTTTGAACCGCTTAACAAGGTTGAGTTTAAATTTCTTACCTGGAAGGTGGTCATGTTGTTGGCCTTAGCATCAGCAAGGCGAGTGTCAGAATTGGCGGCTTTGTCACACAAGAGCCCCTACTTGATTTTTCATGTGGATCGAGCTGAATTGAGGACACGTCCGCATTTTTTGCCTAAAGTGGTTTCTTCATTCCATATGAATCAACCTATTGTGGTGCCTGTGGCTACAAGTGACCTGGAGGATTCCAGATCCCTGGACGTAGTCAGGGCCTTAAAGATTTATGTAGCCAGGACGGCTAGAATTAGGAAAACAGAGGCTCTGTTTGTCCTGTATGCTGCTAATAAGATTGGCGCACCTGCTTCGAAGCAGACTATTGCTCGCTGGATCTGCAATATGATTCAGCTGGCTCATTCTACGGCTGGATTGCCGATACCAAATTCGGTAAAGGCCCATTCCACTAGGAAGGTGGGTTCTTCTTGGGCGGCTGCCCGAGGCGTCTCGGCATTACAGCTTTGCCGAGCGGCGACTTGGTCGGGGTCAAACACTTTTGCTAAATTCTACAAGTTTGATACCCTGGCTGATGAGGACCTAGCGTTTGCTCAGTCGGTGCTGCAGAGTCATACACACTCTCCCGCCTGATTGGATGCTTTGGTATAAACCCCACGGTCCTTACGGAGTCCCCAGCATCCTCTAGGACGTAAGAGAAAATAAGATTTTAAACCTACCGGTAAATCTATTTCTCCTAGTCCGTAGAGGATGCTGGGTGCCCGTCCCAGTGCGGAAACTCTGCAAGACTTGTATATAGTTGTTGCTTACATAAGGGTTCTGTTACAGTTGGAATCGGTCTTGGACCGTTACTGTTATTGTTCATATGGTTAACTGGTTATGTATGATCCAGGTTACATGGTATGTTTGGTGTGGGCTGGTATGAATCTTGCCCTTGGATTTCTAAATCCTGCCTTGTATTGTCCATCTCCTCTGGGCACAGTTCTCTAACTGAGGTCTGGAGGAGGGACATAGAGGGAGGAGCCAGTGCACACCCATAGTAAAAGTTCTTTTTAGGTGCCCTATCTCCTGCGGAGCCCGTCTATACCCCATGGTCCTTACGGAGTCCCCAGCATCCTCTACGGACTAGGAGAAATAGATTTACCGGTAGGTTTAAAATCTTATTTTTTGCATCATCCGATTTTGGAATTTGGACAATAAGGTTTGATTACTTACTATGTGACTCTTCAGTTATGTCTAATTCCTTCCAACATCTTTTTATTTCCCTCTAAATAGCTTCTCATCTATCCCGAGAATGCTCAAATTCTTAAGGTTATTTTAACCTGTAGCTCAGTGGCAGTGTTGTCTCTCTTTTACTTATGAAACATTGAAGTGTTGAGAAACAGACAGGGTTTCTGTAATTATTGCTTCTTTCTAGGGTTTTATCTGATTTACATGATAATTTTTTCAGGTTTTATTTTATCTGCCTTTTACACTGTATAATTGATCTTGTCCATTTTCTTTATTATATCAGATGGTCCCTGCTATTTGGACCAAAAAAAAATACTTTTTATGTGGGAAGTACAATAAGCCCTCTGGCTCCTGGGAATTGACCATCCCTAATGTATGTGTGCACGTTACAATTACAAATATTCTCACGAAAAAAAACCTATACATAAAAATAAATATGGACACTTGTAAGCATATTGCCATGTAAGCAAGTTTCAAATCCTTCAAAAAAGAAGAACTCATATTAATAAATGTTTTTCACTGTAACTCAGGCATTGTCAGTATTTTTCCCATGGTCCTATTGGCTGATTATATATATCTACTAATGAATGAAATGAATTGTTTATAAACTTCACAATGCTATCGGTATTACAGAGAATTGTATTACACATGTACAGTACATGTTAGTGAGAGGTCACAGAGCAATGTAGTATTTGGTTTTGCTACATACTTAGAAAAATTTCAGTGCCATATAGGGAGGCAAATCCTGGGCCGTTTTTTCAAATCCCGGGATTCGGGATTGAAAAACGCTCAATCCCGTGATTCCAGGATAGCAGTAGGGATCGGTGGAGGGCAGTGGATAAGGGTGAAGGGAGCAGGGAGGCTGTAGGGAGCAGCACTGGAGGGTAGGTGTAGTGTAGAAAGCAGCGCGGGAGGGAAGCTGTAGGCAGCAGTGCTGGAAGGTGGGTGAATGCAGCGGCGCGGGAGAGAGGCTGTAGGGAGCACTGCAGTGAGGGAGGGTGGGTGTAAGTAATACTACTTAGTTACTATTAGGCGGGTGGCAGCCATGGACACACGCTGAACGCGCCGGCGGCCTTTCAAATCGTAGCGCTGGCCGCCAGCCAGTCAGAACGGGCAGTCCGGCAGCCAATCAAGAGCCGCTGCTGCGGCTGCTTCCCTGATTGGCTGCCGGTCTGCCAGCCCTGATTGGCTGGTGGCCGGCTCTACATTTGAAATGCCGCCAGCACGTTCAGCGTGTGTCCATGGCTGCCGCCTCCCTAATAGTAATAGTAAGTAATACATACACCCACCCTCCCTCACTGCACATGCGCAATCTAATCCAGTGAATCCCGGGATTAGAGGCTCCAATCCCAGGATTCAAATCCTGGCATTTTTGAGCCAGAATACCGGGATCCCACGGATCCCGATCCTGGGATTGGCCTCCCTAGTGTCATGGTATTTCCACTGAACTGACCATCCGCTAGTCATTCTAACATTGCTATAAAACAAATGCTTCCCCCAAATCTGTATAGTTTTAACATGTAGTTTTTCTTTCTTCATCCTATAGTGAATTTGTTCATGCATTCAGGGGTGCTAATGTTTTACTAAGCTGAGGATATACTGTGGCAGGAATAGCACAGAAATGTAAAATACAGCATGTCAGATCCAGGCCAGGTATTCTGTGTGCAAAGCTGAGCAGCAGGCATTACAATCACCTGTGTGAGCCTGATACAGGGCCGATTCTAGCCAATTTGGCTCCCAGTGCGAGATTAAAAAATGCGCCCCTCCCCCATTCACATAACAAAATATGTGCCCCCCCTATAGATATAAAAAGAAAAAGCATACTCGCACCGAAGTCGCGTGCGCTCCTGGCAAGGGGGCGTGGCCTCATAAAAATGGACGTGGCTTCATAAAAATGGGCGTGGCCTCATCTGATCTCATCATCACGGCCACCGCAGAAAATAAAAAAAGTCCCCATTTTACACATTGCGGCAGGCACGTGTCCCCATTTTACACATTGCGGCAGGCACGTGTCCCCATTTTACACATTGCGGCAGGCACGTGTCCCCATTTTACGCAGTACGGCAGGCAAGTGTCCCCATTTTACACAGTACGGCAGGCAAGTGTCCCCATTTTACACATTACGGCAGGCAAGTGTCCCCATTTTACGCAGTACGGCAGGCAAGAGTCCCCATTTTACACAGTACGGCAGGCAAGTGTCCCCATTTTACACATTGCAGCAGGCACGTGTTTCCATTTTACACATTGCGGCAGGCACGTGTCCCCATTTTACACATTGCGGCAGGCACGTGTCCCCATTTTACGCAGTACGGCAGGCAAGAGTCCCCATTTTACACAGTACAGCAGGCAAGTGTCCCCATTTTACACATTTCGGCAGGCAAGTGTCCCCATTTTACGCAGTACGGCAGGCAAGAGTCCCCATTTTACACAGTACGGCAGGCAAGAGTCCCCATTTTACACAGTACGGCAGGCAAGAGTCCCCATTTTACACAGTACAGCAGGCAAGTGTCCCCATTTTACACAGTACAGCAGGCAAGTGTCCCCATTTTACACATTTCGGCAGGCAAGTGTCCCCATTTTACGCAGTACGGCAGGCAAGAGTCCCCATTTTACACAGTACGGCAGGCAAGTGTCTAAACCCTCGACAAGCAAGGTGGGCCTTATTTTTCTCTCGTTTTGACTTCAAGTTGCTGTTTAGACCTGGCTTTCAAAATGTCAAAGCAGATGCATTATCTCGCTCTATGAGCTCCAATGAGGAATCTTCTGAACAAGTTTCTCGACCAGTACTCAATCCTGTTGTGTTTGCCGTTATTAATGTATCCTTAGTTCCACCTACAGGAAAAATGTTTGTTTCTCCTGAGCTTCATCCAAACCTCCTGTCCTGGGCTCATATGTCCAAGTTCACTGGTCACCCTGGAGTCCTAAAGACTTTTAAGTTTTTGTCTCAAACCTATTGGTGGCTCCACATGAAAGCAAATACTCAAGAATTTATAGCTTCATGTCCTAAGTGTGCTCAACACAAAGTTCCTCGTCAGGCTCCTGCGGGCCAACTGTTGCCAAACTCTATTCTATAAGTCGTCCCTGGTCTCATCTGTCGATGGATTTTATTTCTGACCTTCCTCCTTCTAAAGGGTATGATACCATCTGGGTAGTGGTCGACAGATTTTCGAAAATGGCTCATTTTGTTCCACTCATGGGGTTGCCCTCTGCTCCAAAATTAGTACAATTATTTCTCTGTGAAATCTTCAGACTACATGGACTTCCAACTGAAATAATATCTGATCAGGGAGTACAGTTTGTGGCAAAATTCTGGAGGGCCCTGTGTTCTGCGCTGCAAGTCAAACTTAAATTCTCCATGGCCTATCACCCTCAAACAAATGGTCAGACAGAGAGGGTAAACCAAGAGCTTGAGACCTTTCTGAGACTTTATATTTCTTCTTCACAGGATGACTGGGTAGATTTATTGCCTTGGGCGAAGTTTGCTCATAATATCCATTACCATACGTCCACAGACACCACTCCGTTCTTTGCAGTTTATGGTCAACATCCCAGAGTTCCGGATTTTCAAGATTTACCCATCATAGATGTGCCTGCAGCTTCTTTACTTCTTAAACAGTTTTCGCAGATTTGGAAAAAGATTCATTTATCCCTCAAGAAAGTCTCTCATCAATATAAAGTCTTCGCCGATCGAAAAAGATGAGCAGTTCCTAGTTTAAAGCCAGGTGACAAAGTCTGGCTGTCTACCCGAAATCTCAATCTTAGAGTCCCTTCAATGAAGTTCGCTCCACGATTCATTGGTCCATTTCCAGTAGAGCGTGTCATCAATCCAGTGGCTTATAAATTGAAATTCCCTTCCTATCTGAAAGTTCCCAACTCATTTCATACTTCTCTCCTTAGACCATTGATACTTAACCATTTCCAGAAAGTTCTTCCAGCGGCTCCAAAGGTCCAGACTCATTGGGGTGTGGAATATGAGGTGGAGAAGATCCTGGACTCTCGGCATCGCTATGGTCATCTACAATATCTGATTGACTGGTCCGGATATGGTCCTGAGAAGAGGAGATGGATCAATGCCATGGATGTTCATCCTCCACGGTTAGTCCACGCTTTCCATAGACTGTTTCCCTTCAAGCCTCGGGAGTGTTCGGTGCCCACCCATAAAGGAGGGGATACTGTCAGGAATCGGCGTTCAGCAGCATCTCACGCGCGCTGGTGTGCAGGCCTCCGGAGGTCACGGCCCCAGTCGCGGCTGCATGAATGCACTGTCCGCGAGCGTCATGACTAATGTTGCTGAGTACCCCTGAACCGCATCCAGTATGTGTCCCGCTGTGTGCCGGCGTCTGTCTAGCATGGGCGCCGCCATGACACCTGCACCCAGCTGACCTGGACACCCAATCCAGCGAGGTGTTTGCTCACAGAGTCCAGCATCCAATAACCGCAGAGCAAGGGGTATAAGTTCCAGTCCGTGGCTCAGTCTCATCACCTCGGACAACGATCATTCATTCTCCAGTCTTCATTTCTCCAGCTTGCTATGGACTCCAGCCACAGTCTGCTACACTCATCTGCAGTAAGAGACTTTCTTCAGGTGTTTTCTCATTGCTCAGCCTGTGCACCTAATTACCAGCATTCCATACTGTGCATTGCATCCAGCACTTAACAAACTTGCTGTGTTAGGACTGTCTCCTGCCTGGGCCTTGCTTGGCTAAAAGAACTTGTGTTGTTACAGAGACTGTGTGCTTTATATTAATTTACCGGAGTTCTGTTTGCTTCAGTTATATTTGCCATTACTATTTGCATCTAGTTTCAAGTTTATCTTCATTATTCATTTACCGGAGTTCTGTCTGCTTCAGTTATATTTGCCATTACCGTTTGCATCAAGTTTCAAGTTTATCTTCATTCTTCATTTTGTTATCAGTGACTTTTGAATATTTATTCCATTGGATTTAGTTACCGTTCATTATTCCTATAATCAGTTATACCAGTTATTATTCATACTCCATTCCTGTTATTGCTGGTTTTCAAGTTATCATCAATTGCATTCCATTTCATCTGTTATGCAATTGCTCTGTGACCTCTGTGAGATAATAAATATCAAGCGCACATGCGCAGGACTTTTCTTCGGCCTCCTCGTTTCATACATCACAAGACAAAACTACAGACCTGACACCATGCTTCGGGTAAGGTGCTTCGCTCCGCTACTTCTGAGCTCGGCACAGGTTGCTATTCCCAATCAGAGTCCACGTGTATGGTAAAGTATGAAACAGTTGAAATTTTAAAAGGAAAATAATAAAAAAAACTTGTATTTTCCATATGTGTGTTGCCCATTGTCATGTCGACCTTTTGAACTGTCCAACTTTTACATGTTGACCTTTTTACCCTGTCTACCTTTTGACCCTGTTGACCTAATACATGTCTACCATTAGTGGTCGACCTATTGACTGTAGAACCTTTTAGTGTAGATCTATAGAACGGATACCGCAGGGTCTATTGCTTTGTAGGTTTTTTCTTCTAATTGTCCAACTGCCTGAAACAGTTGGAACCCTAGTCAGACGTTGGAACCTCAACTAGTCAGACCAGGCTACACATTTACAGTCATCTTGCATCCAGTGCCAGTGTTCAGGAGTCCAAGCAATGTGCAGAGCCTTGTTCCACAGGGTTCCAATGGCTCCTGCACCCCATAGAAGAACGGGAACACTGAACTTTTCAAATACTTATGTTACTTGTGGCCTCAACATTATATTTTGCAGTTATCTGTGGCAATGTTGCACACCAGCTGGCCAATCGTCCAGAGATTTGCATTGGTTTTTTCAGTGTCGCATGCTTTGTAGTCTGATAGTCGTGTTGTCCTGCTGCTCTTGCATACTTTAGCAGTAGCTGCTGTGACAATTGTGGCAGGTGTTAACCACATATCCGTGATAACTGGAATCAGGCAGACAATGCACCCATTACAGATGGTTCCGGTATGAATGGTCGACCATGTTATGGTCGACAGTCATTCGGTCGACCACTATTGGTCGACATTTGCATGGTCGACACGGACAAATGGTCGACATGGACAAATGGTCGACACATGAAAGGTTGACACATGAAAAGGTCGATGGGAGTTTTTGTAACTTTTTTTGGTGTCGTTTTTTGCGTAAAGTGATGGGGAACCCCAATTAGTGCATTGCGTCCCCTTGCATGGCTCGCTTCACTCGCCATGCTTCGGGCAAGGTGCCTCACTGCGCTCAGCACAGATTACCGTTCCCAATTGTAGTCCACGTGGATCGTAAAGTATGGAAAAGTTCAACAAAAGAAAAAAGTGTGAAAAACTCATGTCGACCTTTTCATGTGTCGACCATTTTCATGTGTTGACCATGTCAATGTTGACCAATAGTGCTCGAACTAATGACTGTCGACCATAACATGGTCGACCATCCAAACGGATACCTTACAGATACGCCACCGATCCTGAATGTGTATTTCTGTTGGTACAGAGTATTTTATGTATTTTATTCCAGTGCTCATAAAAATGCTTGCTATACTGTATTTGAATGGGCCCTATGTCTATAGATTTACTCTTGACATTTAATTATCATTTTGAATTGCTTATATGTTTATCAATAAAACTTTGCCAAGGGGAAGTGAGAATGTAATATTTGCTTTTCTGTTGGTGGTTTCTACTTACACACCGTACATGCACGTGCCAAAATTGAAGCTATTTATTTTGGTAAACTACCAGAAGATAAGAATAGATTAGAATGTACTCCTTGGTGTGCTTGTTTAATATGATACGTTTATTCCCATGCACAATTTGCCATTTAACCGTACCAGGTGATATCAAGATCCATTAACAATAAATTAAATTCTAATCTAAAAACATGTCACATTGACTTTATTAACGATAAAACAGTAACATCTGCCAATAATGTGTCACCAATTTCTGTGCATTTGTCTAGCTATATGCTACTAAACTTGAGTTGTGTGCTGTCAGTAATAGTGAATACACCAAACCCTCTATGCAAGGTACTGTATATATGACCGCATTACCCAAATGTTTCCTTTTTCATTCCAAAATGTTCCTCATAATAAATAATAACAGTAAAGGTACACTGGGAAAGTTTTTATCTAATACATCACATTTATACATTTTAGTGTTATAGTGGTTCTTCGCCATATAAATGACACCTGGTTGTTCCAAAATACCATTGCTTGTATTACTGTCACCTCTGATAATGTAAAGAAACTCAGGTCCCACCACCCGAATTTTGAATACCCATTTTACATTTAAATGAAAAACATTTTGTAAAATAAAGTTTTTGTATATTACTATACAAACATTTTATTCAGAATTCAATTCCTTGTCAGATGATGTCAGAGATAAAGTACTTGTATTGTGAGCTTGCAGCTCAGCAGCTCTGTAGATGTGCAGTCATAGGGAAAAGGAAACGCATAAATAGGCTCCAAAGTTTCCAATATTTGTCAGTGACATGAATACATATAACGCACATGTGTCAATACTAATATGAAAAATATTCTTGAATTTGTCCTTTTAAAGACCATTTTTACATCTGTATTTTTTCCTGTAATACCACTTCTGTGAGTCCTCAAAATAGAACTCAATTATTTTGTTTCGTGTATCATATCCAACCTGTGGATTAGCCTGAATAGCTCAAATGTCCCAATTCAAATCCTTCTCTTACACATTTTGTGTATTATACCAGGTAAAGAGCTGGAGGTGTGCCTTATCTGTGCTCTGCCAGATACAGTATGTCATGCCTCCCAACTGTCTTGATTTAAATCCCTAATGGCTAATTCACACACAACAGAATTGCACTGTAACTCTGGAAAAATTCCAGACCTTTTTTTGCTGTTGTTTTCTTTCAGTGGAAGTGACAAATACATTGTAGTTTTCACACGGCACGAATACAGCATGAGCACGGCACGGCCGCCATGTTACAGTCGTGATAACCATTGACTAGGATGGCTGCCGTACCATAATGTGCCGTCACCAGAACTTAGTTAGTCACATGAGTATATGCATGCTTCCATACACCACACATTTCAGACGTCCGCTGGCCTTTTAGCCGTGCACAGTCTGCTTGTTTACCTGTGTCAATGATCCAACTAAAAACCGTTTCTTGTGAAAGGAAGTCATCACAGGAAAAAGCAACTGATTATTTTTCCGGACGGACAAAACCATTGCAATCCATTGTGTGTGAAACTAGCCTAATGGATGTGGCTTTCCTCATATCCTGACAGTCAATACTTTTATCCCGACTGCCTGAAAAAATCGGGAAGTAATCACAGATCACTGAGAAAAATCTGTCATAAATGGCACAGTGATCCAAAGAGGTTGGATTTTTTTCTAATTCAGTTACTCAACCACGACAGTATAGCACCTACTGGAGGGAGAGGGTCACCAGAGATTTTCATGGCAGATATTGAAAAAGTCAACATCCATACACTCCACTCCCACACCTGGGGTAAAACTTACTAAGAGTTCATTTTCTTTTCCATTTGATTTTGAGGTGATATGGTGGTGATTTTGACAATCAGGTATTTACTAAAGGTAAAACTGACTTAAAATCGCCAGAAATTCGACATCAAATACAAATAGAACCTTAAGTAGACTATCGGTACCTCCCCATAGACAGCAATAGGAAAAGCTCATTTACTAACAATTGATTAGAAAATAGAACCTCAATAGAGCAAAAATAAAATCACAATTTTCAATAGAACCATCAGAAACAATTCTATTTGATTTGATTTTAAATCATGTTGAATTGTCTGAAACCTCAATATGATGGAAAAAACATAGGAAAGAAGCACATGGAGTACTCTGGCTGCATGCATCATGGCATTTGAAGGCACAGCAATGATTTAGTGAATACAGTATACCCCCCTGGTTCCGGTCATATCTCTGATGTCATTCATAGGCATCGGAATGAGGGGGGGGGGGCAAGGGAGCAGCATGCCCCCCCAAACATGACAGAGGCACAGGCGTGGGGAAGGGGAGCGCTTACCCCCCAGATCACCGCGGAGACTGTGACTTCAAAACTCCGGCACCACAGCGTGCTACCCCATGTCCTGTCCAGCCGGCTCTTCACAGAGGTACTACTGGTGATGAAAGCCTCCCCCAACTGCCCCCCCCCCCGCCCGAGGGACACTGCGACCAGCGGGAGGGACAGCGGGACAGTGTCCGAATAGCGGGACTGTCCCGCTGAAATCGGGGCAGTTGGGAGGTATGGCGTTGCCTGAGAGAGAGAATGCAGCCAGATCAGAGTGAGTGTGAGTGAGAGACAGGATGCAACCAGACACAGTGAGTGAGTGTGAGTGAGATACAGACAAAGAGAGAGAGAGAGAGAATGAGCCAAAGGGGTATATTTACTAAAATTCGTATTTTTCGGATTTTGGTTGAAGTTTCAACACGAATGACATCGGGAGTGATAATTTGCAACTTTTTGTTTTTTTTACGCCTGCATTGTCGTGTTTTCCGATGTCGATGTCATTCGTAATTTCGACCAGTGTTTTACGGGAGTGATTAGTAAAACACTGCCGGACTTAACACAATGAATCCCGGCCGGATCCGTGTGATCCGTGCAGGGCTTCATTGTGTACCTTAAAAGAAGTGTGGAAAGTGTTAAAAATCCCCCCCAAAAATGCGTGAGGTCCCCCCTCCTAAGCATAACCAGCCTCGGGCTCTTTGAGCCAGTCCTGGTTGTAAAAATACGGGAAAAAAATTGACAGGGGATCCCCCATATTTTATCAACCAACACCGGGCTCTGCGCCTGGTCCTGGTGCAAAAAATATGGGGGACAAAAGGCGTAGGGGTCCCCCGTATTTTTAATACCAGCACCGGGCTCCACTAGTCAGCGAGATAATACCACAGCCGGGGGACACTTTTATATTGGTCCCTGCGGCCCTGGCATTAAATCATCAACTAGTCACCCCTGGCCGGGGTATCCTGGAGGAGTCGGGACCCCTTAAATCAAGGCCCCCCCCCTCCAGCCACCCAAGGGCCAGGAGTGAAGCCCGAGGCTGTCCCCCCCATCCATCGCAAGGTTAAGTGGGGTCACACTTGTGGTTGGCCCCACTTAACCTTGCGGTCTACCGCAGACTGCAAAGTTCCCACCTTTGGATACAATGGAGCGCCTATGCGCTTCATTGTATCTACAGTGTGCAGTATTTTTTGCACCAGGACCAAACGCAGAGCCCGGTGCTGGTTGATAAAATATGGGGGAACCCCTGTCAATTTTCCCCCCATATTTTTACAACCAGGACCGCCTCAAAGAGCCCGAGGCTGGTTATGCTTAGGAGGGGGGACCTCACGCATTTTTTGTTCTGATTTTTTAACAATTTCCCACCTCTTCCCACTGATAAACATGCACAGATCTCACGGATCCGTGCATGCCGATCAGAACACGGTAAAAAAAAGCAGGTCTATTTGAAAACTGCTTTTTTTTACGATTTGTATGTTTTCCCGGCAGTGTTTGTCTATTGCCGGCAGTGATTGTGAATACGATTTTTTAGTAAATTACAGAGTTGTATAAAATAACAGGCGTATTTGACCAATGGTGTATTCATTCGTATTTTTTTTCTTTGACTTCACAAAAAATACGAATGCCCTCATCACTGCCGAGATTTGAGTTGAGTAAATTCCCGAGATGACACTTTGTTGAAAAAACACCAAATCGGTCCAAATCGGGAGCTTAGTAAATATACCCCAAAGAGTGAGTTTGCCTGAAAAGGTGAGTGTGGTGCGAGCAAGACATAGTGTGCGTGAGAGAGTACAGCCACAGAGTGAATGTAAGTGAGAGAGAATGCAGCCAAACACAGAGTGTGTGAGTGAGAGACAAAGAGAATGCAGCCAGACACAGAGGGGTAAATTTACTAAGGTGGGAGTTTTTTTTAGAACTGCTGATGTTGCTTATTGCAACCAATCAGATTCTATTTAACATTTATCTAACTGCTTTTAGAAGACAATAGCTATAATCTGATTGGTTGCTATGGGCAACTCCCACCTCAGTAAGTTTACCCCAGAGAGAGAGTGTGAGAGATAGAGAAAGAGAGAATGCAGCCATATAATAATAATAATAATAATAATTTTATTTATATAGCGCTCTTTCTCCAATAGGACTCAAGGCGCTTAACAGATACATAGCATAATATAGTACAGAAAATAATGAAGTACAGAACAGATTTTCATAAAATACAGAAGCATGGAGATACTAAAGGGACAATTATGGGAATGCTTGAGTAAAAAGGAAAGTCTTGAGTCTACTTTTGAAGGATTCTATAGTCGGAGCTGCATGACTAAAAGCTTGACCCCCAGATGAATTACGGGAGATTCTAGGTAATGCTAAAAGTCCTTCATCTACAGATCGCAGTAATCGAGTGGGGAAGTATGGGGTCAGTAGCTGCTTCAGGTACCTTGGGCCCTGGTCATGTAGTGCTTTGAAACTCAATAAGCCAATCTTGAAGATGATTCGCCATCTTACAGACAGCCAGTGAAGGGAGTAGAGTATGGGTGTTATGTGGCTAGAACGGGGCTGGTTGGTTAACAGCCTGGCAGCTGTGTTTTGCACCAGCTGTAAGCGGTGCAATTCTTTTGCTGGGAGACCAAGGTAGAGGGCATTACAGTAGCCTAATCGAGATGATACAAATGCGTGGATGACTTTTGGCAGATCATCTGAGAGAATTAAGTGCTTGATTCTGGCTATGTTCCTCAGGTGAAAGAATGAGGATTTGATTGTGGCTGATATCTGATGTTTAAGTATCAAGCCACCATCCAGGACAACGCCAAGATTCCGCACACGATCAGTGGTTTGTAATTCCGAATCCCCGAGTGTAAGTCCAGTTGGTTGGCTATGCTGCAGTCTTGTCCTTTGATGTTGCGGTCATATCATAAGGACCTCTGTTTTATCCGGGTTCAGTCGCAGCCAACTAGCACTCATCCACTCCTGGAGTTCAGCTAGACAGCCATTTAGGGTTGCAATTGGGATATCAGTGCCCGGAGCAAAGGACAAGTACAGTTGTGTATCATCTGCATAGCAGTGGTAGACTAGCCCATGGCGCCTGATTATTTCACCCAGCGGGAGCATATATACTGCAAAAAGCATGGGGGATAGTATAGAACCTTGTGGGACACCACATGGCAGTGGCACTGGTGGTGAGGAGTATAATCCAGATTATACTCTCTGTGACCTGCCTGTGAGAAATGATTTGAACCAATTTAGGACTGTGCCATCCAGTCCACAAAAATGTATCAGACGCTCAATCAGAAGCCCATGGTCCACGGTATCAAATGCTGCAGAGAGATCCAGAAGGATTAATATTGAATAGTCGCCTCTGGGGTACATTTACTAAGCAGTGATAAGAGCAGAGAAGTGAGCCAGTGGAGATATTTCCCCATCAACCAATTAGCAGTTCAGTATCCTTTTATAGTATGCAAATTATAGATGTTACTTCAGTGCTGATTGGTTGATGGGGCAACTTCTCCAATGGCTCACTTCTCCGCTCTTATCACTGCTTAGTAAATGTACCCCTCTGTCTCTTGCCTTCAGAAGATCATTTAACACACACACCAGGGCTGTTTCAGTGCTATGTCTTCTCCTGAATCCTGATTGGAATGGATCATAGATATCATGGGTTGTCAGGCGGGTTTCCAGTTGATTTGCAACCACTTTCTCAATAACCTTTCCTAGAAAAGGAAGGTTTGATACCGGTCTATAGTTGGTCATGCAGTCGGGATCTAAATTAGATTTTTTAAGAAGAGGTCTAACAATTGCTTCCTTTAGGGGTCCAGGAAATATGCCTGTCTGCAAAGAGCATTGAACAATTTTTGCAAAGACAGGACCAATTATATCCATACAACCTATTAGAAGCTTGGTTGAGGCAGGGTCCAGATCACAGGTGGTGGGATGCAAAATCCGAGCAATTTCAGCAATGTCCTTTACATCCACTGGGTGAAAGCTGGTCCATGAAGGCAGGTGGCTTATATTGGCAGGTTTTGTAGTTTGACACTCCTTTGATGGCACTGTGGAGATTCCAGGCCGAATGGTGGATATTTTATCTGCAAAGAAGTTTGCAAACTCATTGCATCTTGCCTGGGAGAGGGTTTCATCAGTCTGCAGGCATGCTGGCTTGCAAAGCATCTCCACTGTGCGGAAAAGTTGAGCTGGCCTATTGTTTGCTGCCGTGATCTCATTTGACAGAAACTGTGATTTCTTACGGGTGATTGTCGATTGATATTCTTCATTATGCTTTATTAGTTTTATTTTGTCATCCACTAGGTTAGTCTTCCTCCATCGTCTTTCCAGTCTACGCCCCCTTTTCTTGAGCTCACTAACACTGTTGTCGAACCAGGGAGCTCGACGTTGTGGTTTACGAGGTCTTATACGCACAGGGGCGATAATATCAATTGCAGCCATAACATCCCTATTATAGTAACGGACTAGGGAACAGGGATCTTCACAGGCACCCAGTATAGCAGAGAGATCTGCTGTTAGAGCCTGGGGAGTCATACCCCTCCTTGGACGATACCTGGTCAACTCCACGGGCAGGGATTTTATTTGAGGGATTGCAACTGAGAACCAAAGGGCGTGGTGGTCTGACCAGATGACTGGGTTTATTTTTAGGTCAGTGACTTCTAATCCAATCTGAAAGACAAGATCAAGAGTGTGACCATTTTTATGTGTGGCAGAAGGAATGACCTGTGTGAAGCCCAGACCATTCATTGTGCACAGGAGGTCTTGGCCAAGGCGAGAGAGCTCCTCATCCACCCATGCATTGAAATCCCCAAGGATGAGCCATCTTTGATGTTCCAGAACCAGGCCAGCAACAGTGTCTGCAATTTCTTGTAGAAATATCTTTCCATCTCCAGGGGGCCGGTAAATGAGAAGTACTCTGAAACCTAATCCTGTCGAACTCCGGGCAGCAATGCACTCGAATGAGCGAGTAATTTCAGTAGGGTGGACCCTAAGTTTAAGGTCTTTTTTGAAGAAGATAGCCACCCTGCCACCCCTGCGGTCCAGTCTTGGGTTGTGGATGACAGAGTAGTTTGTTGGGACTGCAGCCTCCAATATAGGTGCTGCATTTTCATCTAGCCAGGTCTCTGTAATACAGGCTAGATCTGCAGATTCATATAGAGACCAAAAAAAACCCTAACGTGATAAAGCAGGGGCTTACCTGATCTCTTGATAAGCGTCTGTTTGCTATGTCTGCCAGCAGTTAAAAAATAGTAAAAGAAGGGCATTAACTCATGAGGTGCTGGCTCTGCCCAGGAACTGAGAATGCTGCTGACCACTCTACACACATATACCAGTGCTGTAACTAGGCATTTTAGCACTGTGTGCAAGAAACGACATTGCCCCCCCCCCCTCCCTATGTAAGGTAGGGTAGGCACGCGAAAAATATATAGGGGTGTGGCTTCACAGGGAAGGGGTGTGGCCACAAAATAATAGCAATTCATACTACGGTGCACAGTAGTCTCCATTATTCAAATTACGCTGCACAGTAGCGCTACTACACCAGGTAGAGCCCCTTTTATACATTACAGCAGACAGCGTCCCCCTTTTTACACATTACAGCAGACAGTCCCCCTCTTTACACATTACAGCAGACAGTCCCCCTTTTTACACATTGCGGCAGCCAGTCCCCCTTTTTACACATTGCGGCAGCCAGGCCCCCTTTTTACATATTACGGCAGACGGTGTCCCCCTTTTTACACATTGCGGCAGCCAGTCCCCCTTTTTACACATTGCGGCAGCCAGTCCCCCTTTTTACACATTACGGCAGCCAGTCCCCCTTTTTACACATTGCGGCAGCCAGTCCCCCTTTTTACACATTGCGGCAGGCAGGCCCCCTTTTTACACATTGCGGCAGGCAGGCCCCCTTTTTACACATTGCGGCAGCCAGGCCCCCTTTTTACTCATTATGGCAGACGGTGTCCCCCTGAGAGAGAGAGAGAAAGAGAGAGAGAGAGAGAGAGAGATACTTACCATCTCCCCGCTGGCAGTCAGGCTCCTTGTGCAGTTCCCTCGGTGCAGGCATCGGACAAGGTGGAGGAGGGAGGGGGACTGGAGCCGCAGCAGCGCTATGTCATTGGTAGTAAGCACCGCTGCAGCAGTCCCCTCTCCTTCTATATTGGCTGTCCGGCGCTGCTGTGGATGCTGGGATGGAGGAACCACATCCCAGCATCCACAGCAGTGCCGGGCAGCCAATACGGAAGGAGAGGGGGCTGCTGCAGCGGCGCTTACTACCAATGAAATAGCGCTGCTGCGACTCCTGTCCCCCTCCCTCCTCCTCCTTCTCCGCTGCCCGGCGCTGCAGCTCTCCTCCACAGCGCGGCGGCGGCGCACGGCACACAGCAGATGCGGCATGTAATGAGTCAATTTGACTCATTACATGCCGCTGGCCGTGCACCCTCAGGGCAACTGCGCTGTGTGCCAGGCCCTCTTGGAACACACGTAGTTACGGCCCTGACATATACTATATAAATCTAATAATCCCCATAGCTACTATTCTCTATACAGTACTGCAGCAAGAGGTCCTGATTGTTCTGCATATTCGTGACACAAGGAATAGTTAGCATTCTAGATGCCTCTAATCCCTGTAGTCTCGCACATCTAATAGCTGCGGGCAGGATGCCTGTCATTCTAGAACTGGGGGGGGGGGGGGCTACATTTAAAATATGGTACAGAAAAAAAATCATCGGCACTGTGCCCCGTGCAATGTGTAGTTTTAAACTGTATTTGCTAATTTGTATCAGTGATATGTTTCTTTAGAATTGATGTCTTAATGAACATTACTGTGTTCATAACTTTCTTCTAAGGCTGCCAAATAATCCCCAACCCTTTTCACTCCAGCATCATGCCACTTGTCTCTACAGCCTTGTGTCCACTGTGTCATTTCTAGTCTTGTGCCCCGCTGTGTCACTTCCAGCCTTATGCCCACTTTGTAATGCCTAGCTTCATGCCCACTGTGTAACGTCCAACCTCATGACCTTTATTACCTCCAGACTCATGTCCCGTATCACCTCCAGCCTTATGCCCCCTGTGTCAATCCAGGCTTGTGCCCCGTCATTCCAGTCCCGAATCACTTACAGCCTTGTGTACCCTGTGTATGCTCCAGTCTCATGTCCTCCTGTGTCACTTACAGCCTCATGTGTGTCTCTTCCAGCTTTGAGCCCCCCTGTGTCACCTCCAGCCTTGTGACCTCTGTGTCACTTCCAGCCTCATGCCCCATTTCACTTCCAGCCTCATGCCCTATCTGTGTCGCTTCCAACTTTGTGCCCCGGGTTACTGTACCTCCAGCCTTATGTCCCCTGCGTGGCTCTAGCCTCATGCAACACTGTAGCTTCCATCTTCATGTCCCCAGTGTCACTCCGTCCTGAGTTAACGCCCTGTCCCAATTCCCCTGCCACCGTCTTCTTCTTTGTAAGCCTGACTGCTTCTCTTCGCGGTTCCCCTTCCTTTTGGTATTGCAATATAACGAAGTATGCTGCGCAGCACCACACAGAGGAAAGAAAACACGGAAACTTGAATCGGAGATGGCTGTGGTGTGGCAGACAGCAGCTTCACCCACTTTATCCATTGTGTTGGGCATAGCACATTAAACCTTGCCTGTGTGTCAGGATCAGCCGGGCTGCTGCAAATGGAAGCTGTGCAATGGACTTTTGTTCGTAAATGTCTATTAACTGAATAAAAACAGATTCTACAATGCAATACTGTAATAATGTCCAGATCACAATAACTTATTTAAAATACACTCAAACACTATGCTCCTATGGGAGTTGGCAGAATATATAGAGGAAACATTTAACATTTGCTGTACAGTATAATGCTATAAATGTAGTTACACTATAATTACATGTAATTGAAATGTGGCTTCTAGCTCAATACATTACACACTTTACTGGGCAATTAATGCAAAACTATTGCTGGCTTATGTGGGAAAAACCACGTAGTATGTACAAGTGGCAGATGTTGATAACAGGCACCAACTGTACATTCAGCTTCATTTTCTTCCTGGACAATATCTGTAACCCTACTAAAATCAATTACATTTTAAAGGAAGTAGTAACTGACAATATGCACCATGCAGGTCTGTCACTAGTGTTTTTACTTTTAAGAATAAAGTTTTAAAAGAGGAAGTTCGCTATTGTATGAATCAGTTTGCTACTTCCCCATAGATCATGGGTATCAGACATACAAACATTTCTTTTCGAGATGGATTCAATTGATGTTAAGCTATTTAAAAAAATAAAATCTGGGATTTTACAGCTCTTTTTCCACTACCAGGTAAATTCTAAGTTATAACGTGATTGTGTATTCTGCAAACATAGATCTCACTGCTGACTTTAAGTATGCCAAGTATAATAAACAAATCAGTGGCAATTCAGCTGGTCCCTAATGTGTCTGCCAAAATGTCTACAAATGGGAATGGACCGATCCAGTTAATTACGCAATAAGAGCAGGATGTAAAAGAAAAAGTCATTTCATTTCCCACAATTTTGATGTCCCAGAATGCGAAGGCATAGGAACATGGGGTCTGATTCAGGTGTGGTCGCAATGCTGATGTCCCAGACTGCGAAGGCATACGAACATGCGGTCTGGTTCAGGTGTGGTCACAATGCTGATGCAGCAGCAATCTTTTCAGTGATGGAACTGCGAGGCATCGCAAGTGTTGAAGCCACCCACAAGTGAACACAGACGCCCACCGAAGCCATCGCAACATGCTCAGCAACTGCGAACTCGCAACTGTGACACAGATACGAAGAACAGCAACTCCCTAAGTGTCTCAAAGGCCGCGCAGAAGGGCCTCGTCAGCTGTGATGCTGGTGCCATGTTTTATGCATTTGAGAATGCAGTCACATGCCAAGACACCCCCTGAAATTTGTCACGCCACACCTGCATTTTTGCAAACACACTCCATTACGTCTCCCAATTGGCCACTTCCTGTCCCTCTTACCCCTTTCATACCGCACAAATAACCCGGTATTGACCCGGTATATTGCATGGTCGATGCGAGTCCCTGTGCGGTGTGAAAGGGGTCACTGATGAATTCCCAGGTCGCCTGAACTGGTAATTCAGCCCGGGAATAAAGATGGGTTATTCCCCGGTTAGTACCGGGTCAGGTGCAGCGTGAACGGGTTGCTGGGTCGGTGCGACCCGGGACCCATTCACAGAATAGGTAGAGGCTGCGTGGAGATGATCTCATCTCCAAGCGCTGCCTCCGCACCCACCTACGATGCCGGCTCCGCCCCCCCATATTACCGGGTCGGGAATCCAATGTGAAAGGGTCCAATGCTGGGTCACACCCAGGAAGGACCCGTTTCTAATTTCCGCGTGCGACCCGACATTGCGGTGTGAAAGCAGCATTACTCTGCAACTGATTCCTCAGTGATAGCGGCATTACAAAGGTACCTAGGCACGTGCGCAGTAGCAGATCTTGCAGGATCTTTAGATAAGGATTTTTAGATAAAGAACAATATACTTAGCGCGCCTTGCTGATGAAAAGGCTGCTGGAAACAAATGTGGATCTCACCAATCCACAAAAATGGACAACACAATAATTCTTGATGATTCCTGCGCACTTTTCAAAGGTGAATTTAAACGTAGTCTATTAGAATCCGGAATCATTTTAAATACAGTTATGAAATAGTTTAACTAATTGAGCAATAGGTTAGTGCATAGTTCCAAAAACCTGTTGGCTGTGTCCATCAAATGATTCAGTCACTTGATAATAGCAGTCACTTCTTCCACAGGGATTCTCTGTTTCCTTAAATCCTAATGATACATCCACTTGGCCAAAGACCCCCATCTTTGTTCTAACGACTCTTTGGGTGAATTTATACAAAACAAAAAGGTGGAAAGACCATAGTGTGTACCGTTTAACATTTATTTTTTAAAATATATAAAAGCCAAAGACATGCGTACCAAAAGCAACCTTCTAGGGAAGGCACATAACAAAGCATATAGGGGTCTTTTTTTTTTTTTAAATTCTTTATTTTGCGTGGCGAATTACAATAGGTAAACAATCATCGAGAGGGGGGACAAGCGGTCAGGAGGACCAACGTCCAATAAAAGCCACAATTTTAGAATAAGCAGTAAAAGTAGTCAAAAATAACATGTCAGTAGTTAAGTATCCAATTTGGGGAGTGGGGGGGGGGGAAGGGGGGGGCAGGGAAAAGGGAAGACCACGACACAGGAATCCAACCACAGTAATTTTGCTGAGAATAGCGGATACAGGGCAAAGGATAGAGAAGAAAAGCAAGTGAAGGATGAGAAGGAGGCAGAGGGAGGTCAGTAGGCGATGCCCATGGGTCTACGGAAGAGGCTAAGGACACGAGGGGGGAGGTGGTGGTCGACGTCCAGCGGTGAGCCAGGGGGCCCAAACCTGCTCAAAAATATGACCTCGATCATGAAGGTAGTACGTAATCTGTTCCATAGATGCAATATGCCAAATTTTGGTTTTAAGGGCTGAGAGAGAGGGAGGGGAGTGGTCTTTCCAGTTGAGGGCTATCAGTGATTTAGCCGCGGTTAAAATATGTGTAGTCAGTTTACGGGATAATTTATCAAGCGTCGGGGGGGGGGGTAGCACAGCAGAAAGATCCAGGGATCTCTCAGCACGGGGGAGTTTAGGAGAGAGACTAGGAGAGAGTGGACTGGGTTTCAAAAGGGAATGATGGACGGGCATGTCCACCATGTATGTAGCATGTCGCCTCTAGATCCGCAGTTCCTCCAGCAAGCAGGGGAAGTAGATGGAAAGAGTTTATGTAGCCTGTCCGGGGTATAGTACCAACGGTAGTACATTTTGTAGGCCATCTCTTTGAAAGCGGTAGCAATGGAGCACTTAGCAATCCCCAGTCTCATGTCCTCCCAGTCTCCACCCTCCGGAGGGGGCCCAAGATCACGCTCCCAGGCGAGCTCGTGGGGACAGGAGGAGGGAAGGGACGAATCCAGTAAAAGGGAGTAAAGTTGAGAGATTAAGCCTTTGGAGAGGGGAGAGTGTACGCATAAACTTTCCAAGGGAGTGAGGGTTCGGAGGAGGGCAGGGAGCCCAAGAAGTGCTGGATTTGTAGGAATTGAAAGGGGTTAAGTGGGTGCGAGGGGGTCTTCTGCTGTATGTCAGGGAGGGACATCCATTGGCCCCGATCGGCAAAATCAGTTGGGAATTTAAAACCCAACATTATCTATTTACGGAATCTCGTAGCCGAGTATCCAGGAGGAAACAAAGGGTTCTGCCAGATAGGGGTCAAGGGTGAGGGGGTAGTGGTAAGACCCATCTTCAAAGGGTAGGAGTCCCAAATTTTAAGATTAAATTTGATCGTGGGGAGGAGTTTGGAGGCTGGGGGTCGGGAGGTCGAGGGCAAACCCCAGAGGGGAGACAGGTCAGATAGGTTGAGATAGGCTGCTTCAATATCTAACCAGGAAGCAGATCCCGGGGGGGCATAAGAGGCAACAATATGGGAGAGGTGAGAGGCCAGATAGTAGAGTTTAATATCCGGAAGACCTCTGCCGCCCGTGGAGGTTGGTCGTTTTAGGGTATTGGCAGCAATGCGGGGAGGTCTGTGGTTCCAGATAAAACGCACGAGTGCGCGCTGGATAGTACGAAGAAAGGAGGCCGGGACTGCCATAGGGAGGGTCTGGAAAAGGTAGAGCCATTTGGGGATTATGTTCATTTTAACTGCAATGATCCTGCCCAGCCACGAAATGAAAAGACTCTTCCAGGACGTCAGGTCAGCGAGCGTTTTGGTGAGGAGGGGTGGGAAGTTTTCTCTAAAGAGAGAGTCGTAGCGGGAGGTCAAGTAAATCCCCAGGTATTTGATCCTCGTAGGCTGCCATTTAAAATTGAAATTGGCGTGAAGGGATTCAGCCTCACGGAGGGGGACGTGGAGCAACATGGCCTCGGATTTGGAATAATTGATCTTGTAGCCTGATACGAGGATTTTTCTAACATGAGGACAGGGATAATCACCGCCATGCGTTCCACGAGTGGAACGCATCGCATCACTTGCCAGCAAAGGATTACACTGTTGCCGTCACTTCCGGTTCCGCGGCTTGGATACCGTGACTTACTGGAATTAGTCACATGTATATGTAGTGTCACCTCCGTTTCTGCCGAAAGTGGTCGCTGTCCACAACTTCCTGGCTCTTTGCATGGTTGCTATGGTGACACTTATACCGGAAGAAACACCATTTTTGTGTGCCTCTACATTGAATTGAGCCCCATTTAACTACACAGTTTAAAAATATCGAAAGGGTACTCTTCATGAAACATCCAATAAATAGCCATGAGACATAAAAAACATGGAGAATTTAAAAAGATCCATAAATGTCAATAATAACAGTTCTATAAAACTTCTGTCCTGATTACTAAGATCAAGTCCCCAGCTGATTTTAGTTATAAATACTAACCACAGTAATATATTAAATAACCCAAAAATTCATATACATTAATATAATGATAAAAGCATAAAATCCATAAACAGAAATCTATGTATAAAAAAAAAAGAAGAGGGAAAGGACTTTCATAATGTTATACAATGCATATTTTACAAAAACCACTTCAACTCAATATCTATGTTCAAGCCCAATGGATCTAATGTTTTTAACTCGTAAATAGACCTAATTTCTGCCTTAGCTAAAAACGTTTCAACCCCTTTTGTATGCCAGTTTCCCTCTATTTTTTTAATACCTATAATGCTTTTGATGTTCTTAATGGAACATTGGTGTTTTAAAAGAAAATTATTTGATGAGGTAAATCCCTTTTTAATATTTCTAAGGTGTTCAGACCAGCGCTCTCTTAGTTTATGAGAGATTTTCCCTATATACTGAAGTCCACAACTGCACTCTATAAGATATATGCAATTGGAGCTATTACAGGTCATAAATTCATTGATTTTGAATACCTTTTTCGTGGCGTACGAGGTGAACGCTTCAATTTTTGTTGCCTGTCATTGTGTGAGGTGCATACAATGCATGACCCACACCGGTGAAACCCTTTTGTTTTTATTCTACTGGTCCTTTTTTTCTGGGATCGCGCTTTTAACTATTTTATTTTTCACATTTGGAGCTTTTTTTATATACAAATCGTGGTATGGGTGGTAAAATCTCATTAAGTATATGGTCCTGTTTTAATAAATACCATTTTTTCCTTATAATATGTTCTTTTTTTCTGTAATCTTTATTAAATGTAGTAATAAAGGGACTACTGGTTTTTCCACGGTTTTGGATTTGACTTTATAACTCAAAAAGGTTTCTTGGGGTATTTCTTTAAATTCTTCAATCACCATATCGATATCTGTTTTACTGTAGCCTTTTAGTAAATAATTTTTATTTTAAACCTCCTACTGTACTTGTTCATTAAAAATGTCTTGTTTAGTGCAATTCATTCTTATCCTTTGGGTTTGACCTTTGGGTATATTATTTAACCACCTCAGATGATGATGACGACTTGTAATATGGATATAGGAGTTACTATCGGTTGGTTTTAAATAATTTCAAGTTATTAATTTGTCTCCTTTATATACCACTAAATCAAAAAAATTTATTTCAACACAATTGATATTAAAGGCTAATTGAATGTTCCATGTATTTTTGTTTAGTGTTTCACAAAAAAATCTCTAGGTTCTGTCGATCCCCAGTCCAGATAAAAAATATATCGTCAATAAATCAAATCCATAATGGGATATTATCTTTATGCGGATTATTCTGCCAAATAACTTGATCCTCCTACCATCCCATAAACAGATTTGCGTATGATGGTGCAAACTTTGTTACCATCGCTGTTCCCCTTTTCTGTATATAGTATTGATTCTTAAACCAGAAAAAATAATTGTTTAATATGAAGGCGCTTGATTATTTAATACATTCTACTTTGTTCTCATCTAGATCTGCATTGTTTTTCCTAAAGGCATAGTCCACAGCGTTGATACCCAGTTGGTGATCGATGATCGTATATAATGACGAAACATTTGCTATAACTAAAAGATGTTGATCCGTAACTTTAATATTCTTAAGATTTTTAATGGTGTCTATGGTGTCCTTAATGTAGGAAGGAATTTTTAATACTTCCGGCTGTAGATGAGAGTCAATAAAGTGGGAAAGATGAGACGAGATGGAGTGTGACTCAGAATCAGTCCCATAACAGTGGCATTACTGGGGTTGATATCACCCAGTGCAAACTCCTCATGTCCACGCTGCCACACCCTCTGGTGTATAACATTTGGGGGGCATGACCACAAGCAGCTCTTTTTGGTGTCACCTCCTGGGAAGGTGTCACTTGGTATGGTCCACATCCCTGCACCCCCCTTGTGATGCCACTGCCTCTTAGGGCGGGATGTACTAAGCTCTCCCACTGCGGTATCAGGGTTATTTCTGCGCTCCTCGTGTCTACTCCTCGTTAACTGATTTCCTCCCACTGCCCGGTGCTCCCCAACGCTCCCTGTAGTTTCCGCATCACACTAGGCATCACTGCGGTCCGTCTCATCACCGTTGCGGCCACTGATCTCTCTGTAGCGGTTGTTCAATGCTGCGCTCCCCCTGTCAGTCACGCATCCACAGTAGTCTCTGCTTCCTGACATGCATACACTGGCATGTGGGAAGCCAGATCCTGTTCCCTGCCTGCACGCAGGGAGGTTACTGGCTTTGTATGTTAGATCATACGGGGCCAGCAAAGGGACATGGGGAGTGCAGCGCTGAACAAGCGCTATGGAGAGCGCAGAACTGAGTGGCCACGGCAGTGATGAGGCGGACCACAGTGAGGAGAAAACAATGTGGGGGGGTGGAGAGTGCCGGACAGTGGGAGGAGACCAGTAACCGCAGAGAACACACAGGGAGTACAGAGATAACCCTGATATCACAGCGGGAAAGGTTAGTACATCCCGCCCTTAATGTTAAAATTTTTGACTAATGGTATATAGGCATTTTAATTGTCTGCGTATCATTTGTTGGAACAAAATTTTCCTGTGGGAATTAATTAATCTCCCATGGAAGGAATCCTCCATGGCATCTTCTGATACAGTTTCCCACCAAAATCACCTCACAGTAGGGATGGCCATTGATGGTTTAACCAGGTGGTTCCCACGGAGAAAATGTTCGCGTACTACTATGGTAGACTGTAAGTTCCACCTTTCCAGCCACTGAGGCAGAGACTGATGTAAATGATTAAACATATATTTTTATTACCTGCATAAGAAGCACCAATTAGTGGCTAATAATCCTGCGAATCAAAGCTATGAGATTTATCAAGTCACTATGACCCAATGCATGATGAGTATGAGTGAGGCCTTAATCAGCAGTACTCACTGATGTCACTGGTTCCAATGAGTGCAATGGCTCAGCCCACTAACAGGAAATGTGTAGGTGGCCACTCCAAATTATCACTGAATTAGTTCTGCAACCCAGTGTTAATGTGTAACTTAGAATACGAGTTTATCCATAGAACTACTTTGTTTCCTAAAAATATACTGTTAAGTTAATTGGCTTCCGACAAAATTTATCCTGTGTGTGTGTGTGTGTGTGTGTGTGTGTGTGTGTGTGTGTGTGTATACATCTTTTCTGTTCAAATTCTGTTTCACAATGAGTAATACATTGATTAATAAACTGAGTTTATAATTAGTAAAAAAAATATATTCTCTGTAAAAATGTATTTTTTATTTGTTATCCTCTACATCAGTGGTTATCAACCCTCAAGTTTTCCCATCATGTCATGTTTTAAGGATTTGTCTGTGGAAGCAGTTGGGATAAATTCACAAAACATGGGGCCTAATTCAGACCTGATCGCTGTGCTGCAAATTACACTGTCCTGTATCGCGACAGATAGTCGCCGCCCAGGGGGAGTGAAAATTCGCCCCGTGCAAGTGTGCGATTGCATGTGTACCCTGTGAGATAAATTCCCCTCAGTCAGTGGACAGCTGCATAACCGTTTGGATCACACTCACCATCAAATGTTTTTCCTACTCTGTGCAGTGTGTGCAGTCTGTGCGTAGCTCAATACTTACTCCTCCAGTGCGAAGAAATCAGGCTGATTAGGGCCAGAGCTGACGCCACACACACGCCCTGAAAACGATTGGAAACGACTGCGTATTTTCCAGACATGCCCTGAAAACGGCCAGTTACCACACACAAACGTCCTCTTCCTGTCAATCACCTTGCGAACAGCCGTGCGATCACAATTTTTGCACCATCCTGTCGCTGTTTGGCAATGCGCGGGCCATTTTGGGTGTAATTTTTGCCGCAGCTGCTGCGGTGCCCATCGCGGGACTCCAGAAAGGTAAGTATTAAAACAACATGAGTGCA